>NC_091124.1:34101875-34405000 GCF_040183065.1 Periplaneta americana | reverse complement strand
ACGAGCGTGCAGGCCAGGAGATTGGTCCTGCACTAGTTACCAATCATCAACCAATCATCATCATGGACTCAACAGAAATATGGTGACGTCCCATGGTGCATGAACCACGTACACCATAGCAAATCTGGCGGGGCACATCAAGTAGCACATTTAAAATGTTTCAGAAATACTGAATAGATAGCCACATTAAAAATAGTGACGGACCAGTAGAAAACCACATTGCTAGATATTAATCTTATACTTCTGTTTCTATGGTAACAGGAATGATCTCACCTTAAACCTTTTATGTAAAACGCTATAATTTTTGTCTTGTATATTGGACATAGAAGTTTGACTTTAAAGTACCAAGTGCCTTGGACGGAAAATAAATCTTTTCCATTACCCATGCCAGGAGTCTTTTAGAAAGTGTTTAATATGCGTTTTTATACAGTATTCTATCACTCGTTTCGATTTTCCACTCTAACAAATTTTTTCTAAAAATTTATTATTTGCGAGATTTTAAGCTTTATAAACATGAATAAAAATTACAAATCCCATCGGATTTTTCTAATTTCTTTAAAAAAATGTTAAATTCGAGTGTATGCACCAATTTATATCAAAAGATTCATGGTCGCTTGCGGAGAAATATGGGTTTGTTAGTGAAGCGATATTGTATAAACGTTAATAAAAATCTATAAATTCCAACCGATTGTGCTAATTCTTTTAGAAAGTGTTTAATATGCGTTTTTATACAGTATTCTATCACTCGTTTCGATTTTCCACTCTAACAATTTTTTTCTAAAAATTTATTTTTTGCGAGATTTTAAGCTTTATAAACATGAATAAAAATTACAAATCCCATCGGATTTTTCTAATTTCTTAAAAAAAAATTTAAATTCGAGTGTATGAACCAATTTCTATCAAAAGATTCATGGTCGCATGCGGAGAAATATGGGTTTGTTAGTGTAAATCGTCCACGTGGGAAAATCATCGTATCTCAGGCTAAAAACGCGATTTTGTATAAACGTTAATAAAATATATAAATTCCAACCGATTGTGCTAATTCTTTCAGAAAGTGTGTAATCTGTGTTTTTATAGTGCATTCTATCACTCGTTTCGATTTTCCACTCAAACAAAATTTTTCTAAAAATTTATTTTTTGCGGACCTCTTGGTTGAAAATCTCATACATTGTATAAAGGGCCAAGACTAGAGACGCATTTGTTTGCCTATTAATTAATTCTCGTAGAGTACTGATCGCTGACAGAGATGTTGAACAAGCTTGTCTCCATTCCCGGTTGAAATACCCAAGCGGAGCAATTGCGTATTCTTCAAACATTCGATGTTTGCAGAAAGTTCTGAAAGAGAAGCAGACGGCGTCGACTTGTCTGCATACATAATTTCGGTGTTAGTGTAACAGTCTGCATTAGCAGATCCTTATTTGTTTATATCGCATCCACAGGTGCAAAGTGCTGATTCTGCTGTTCAAATATTGCTTAGTAAGAGGCGATAATGACACGTAATTAGGGCTTAATTCAAACAGAAGGGCTTACTGTTGAACTCAAGACGGTTTCCAGTGCCTGCATCTCATCATATCTGGAATAGATTATGCCAATATCGGTTAGAAGTAAACCAAATAGCTTATAAAGATAATACCGGAGACTTTCACGAAAATGTAACCGTTTCGTGTGAGACAGCGCCACTAGTTCCATCTAGCGGTTCGCGGTTAAAACTTCGCATGTCTTGTTGTGGTGCCTTCTAATTTTGTCCAATTGTGAGTTCATTTTCTTATGAAACTTTAGAAATTTAGAGCCTGCATTTTCTGGTAATATTTGTGGTCGTTCACGTATACATACCGTTAAAGCAGTGGTTGCCAAATACCACGAAATTGTGACGTAATAGAAATGCAACCCGCACACCACTATCGCAGGGAGGGAGGTGGAGCGGGTATCTCCTCAGGTAATGCAGTGAATAACAGTGCAGAGATGGGCTGTGACCAAAAAACGAAAGCAATATAATATTCTTCTACTTATTAACTATATATAGGCTACTTTTTCATGTTATTTTTTTATCCTCCTATTAATCATTTTTGTATTATTAATAAAATAAAATACATTTATTTTCTTATTTACCATAGAAAGAGCGTGTACTTTATATCAGCAGATATTTGAAATTAGAAAAACGTACCAGAATGGTGACGAAGTTGTAAATTACACTACATACTTAAAAAAAACATTGAAGTATTTTACTCCGATTAAGACATAGAAGCCGATATTTTTTATTGTTTATTTATTAATGAAATATTCAAATTACACTCATACGTAGAAAAAAAAAAACGTGGAAGTATTTTACACCGATTAAAATATAGAAGCCAATATTTTCTATTGTTTATTTATTAATGAAATATTCAAATTACACTACATACGTCGAAAAAAACGTCGATGTACTTTACCCCGATTAAGACATATAAGCCGTTACTTTTTATTGTTCGTTTATTATTCAAGTTACAGGTAGTCTTCATAACAAGAAAAATGACAACGTACATTGTTCTTTTATACTTTATTTAAAATTCTACAACAAAGTAAGTATCTCATATTTTTGCCATCTGCACAAAATAAATACTTTTTCTTCCATGCTCCTTAAAATTAAGTTTTTACTTATTATTTGTTTTCGAAAAGACATCGAAACATATTATCCTACACACTTGTAACATTAAATGCGTACGTCCGCTGCTGATAAATGTCTTTACTTATATCGAAGTGATGGCTGTAAACAGAGGGTGGGGATATGATGTCATGGTTACGCTTGAGTGGAGACAGGGGTATGTGTCGCGACACAGCTTTTGGCGATCACTGCCTTAAAGAGTTCTTTTAAACTAATCATAATTTCGTTTAAATAATTCTGCCGGACCCTATGTCTGGACACGTTATCATTATATCGGTTATTAACTTAAAACCACTGATTAATTGATAAAAATCCACATTCTTGCTAACTTTCTTCTGATTTAATTAATATTTTCATAAAACAACAGACAGTATAATTTTTAGACTGACAATGAGTACTGAAAGATGGCGTGTTGCGTTTTATCTCTGAATTATAAACTTCCAACATTTTTCCCCATTTTACATTAATTATTCATTCCCCAAATAATTTTAAATCCCTTCTGCAGCCATTTATTTTCTTTTTCTCATTATTATTCTTTCCATAAGTCGTTTCTTTTTTGTTCTCAGACATCGTCCCACCCATTTTCTACTTCTTCCCGTTTTTGTCCTTGTGTAGATCGACTATTTGGGTCGTTACTATGGAAACACTTCTATATTCAGAGCGTAATGGAAGTGGCCGTGAACAATTTGTGCGTCATAATTTAATCATAATGTCATATTGAATGCAAATTACGGCTAGGGTACTGAGTTGTATGCTAAAACTTTATATTTTAGAGAAAATTAGAAGGGAGGTGGGATTTTTTAACAGAACGTTCGGGGAATGTACAAATAAGTGGTAGAAAGCTTTTCTGTGCCGTATTTTTAATTCGAAATTCCGAAGTTTATTTCTACATTTATGCTAGTCTTCCTATCATTCTGTAGGTATTTCTGTCCTTGATTCTATTTGTTCTCTGTATCTGTCTTCGAAGCTGTCACTGTTGACGTATGTATGCATCAATCTCCATTTCCAGTCCATTTTCGTATCTTCCATTCTGTCTCCCTGCCTTTCTGTTTTCTGTCTCCCTGCCTTACTGTTTTTGTCTCCCTATCTTTCTGTTTTCTGTCTCCCTGCCTTTCTGTTTTTGTCTCCCTATCTTTCTGTTTTCTGTCTCTCTGTCTTCCTGTTTTCTGTCTCCCTGCCTTTCTATTTTCTGTCTCCCTGCCTTCCTGTTTTCTGTCTCCCTGCCTTTCTGTTTTCTGTCTCCCTGCCTTCCTGTTTTCTGTCTTCCTGTCTTCTGTCTCCCTGTCTTCCTGTTTTCTGTCTCCCTATCTTTCTGTTTTCTGTCTTCCTGTTTTCTGTCTACCTGCCTTTCTGTTTTTGTCTCCCTATCTTTCTGTTTTCTGTCTCCCTGTCTTCCTGTTTTCTGTCTCCCTGCATTCCTGTTTTCTGTTTCCCTGCCTTTCTGTTTTCTGTCTCCCTGCCTTTCTGTTTTCTGTCTCCCTGCCTTTCTGTCTTCTGTCTCCCTGTCTTTCTGTTTTCTGACTCCCTGCCTTCCTGTTTTCTGTCTCCCTGTTTTTTGTCTCCTCGCTTTTCAGTTTTCTGTCTTCCTGTCTTTCAGTTTTCTGTCTCCTTGTCTTTCTGTTTTCTGTTTTCTGACTCCCTGCCTTCCTGTTTTCTGTCTCCCTGTTTTTTTGTCTCCTCGCCTTTCAGTTTTCTGTCTTCCTGTCTTTCAGTTTTCTGTCTCCTTGTCTTTCTGTTTTCTGTCTCCCTGCCTTCCTGTTTCTGTCTCCCTGGCTTCTGTTTTCTGTCTCCCTGCCTTTCAGTTTTCTATCTCCCTGCCTTTCTGTTTTCTGTCTCCCTGCATTTCTGCTTTCTGTTTTCTGTCTTCCTGTCTTTCAGTTTTCTGACTCCTTGCCTTTCCTGTCTCTTTGCTTTTTCGTTTTCTGTCTCCCTGCTTTTCTGTTTTCTGTCTCCCTGCATTTCTGCTTTCTGTTTTATGTCTCGCTACCTTTCTGTTTTCTGATTTCCTGTTTTTCTGCTTCCTCTTTTCTGTCTCCATGTCTGCATTCTGTCTCCCTGTTTCTGTTTTTTTGTCTACTTGCCTTTCACATTTCCTGTCTTTCTATCATTTGCCTTTTTTTTTAAGGCTTCCTGTTTCTGTTTTTTTTGTCTACTTGCCTTTCACATTTCCTGTCTTTCTATCATTTGCCTTTTTTTTAAGACTTCCTGTCTTTAAAATTCTGTCTCTGACCCTCTGCCACTATTTCTGTCTTTCTGGCTCTGTCTCTCTGTATCGTGTATTTTTTGTTTTTCTCTATGTTTTTCCTCTGGATATCATCTGCCTGCTTGCTTGCCTGTCTGTTCAGAGAACAGCTCTTCATAATGAACCCAAGAGATGGTTTACCCTTCATTTGTTTTCACTGATAGGCCTAATGAGGCCGGTACGTAACTCTGGTTACACTGGGTATTTAAAGATCGAAAAATTTTAGCATCAAACTGAACTACTTAAAAATCTTGAAACATGTCTTTTTTGCATATCGACAAACCCACCAATCAACATTCATCTACATATTCACCTATCAACTCTTCCACTCATCTCTGTACCCATTTATTTATTCATTTACCCATTCACGTAATCGACTGTTTACTTATAGATCTGTTATTTCACGCATACATTTAATCCATCTCTAGTTTTGTCACTTGTCTCTTCATAGAACAATTTCTATCCCTCTTACATAGTTTTACTCTACATCTGCTCTCGGACATGGCAAGACTCTGGTAAACTGCACGTCTATCAATCCACGACATCCATCACAGGCGAAGACGACAGACATGCCATGAGCGGCGTTCGAAGCTATGATCAGGTCTTCAAAAGTCCCTCAAACCTTTGTGCATATGAGAACCGGTAGCTGCAGTTCAGACAGTGTTAAATAGCCGGACAGAGGGAATTGTGTTGATAAGGACAACACAATAAGGACGCTGGATCTCATTGTGTGTCAAGTTTGTCAGTGACAAAACACTCTTGATGCGAGGGTCTTTGTGCTCTCCCCCACCCCCACGTGTCGTGGTGACGAGGGCTTTCAAGTTGCGACAACTGGATTCTTTTCAAGCTCCGGCATTTCCAGGTACAAAATTGCAGAGACCCTTCGTTTGATTCCTGGCAGATAAGTGAAGATTTATCTCTTTGTAGGGGCAGAATATGCCGTGTCTGCTGCTGAACGTTAACACACTTGTCTTTCAACCAGAAGGCATGTGTTCGATTCCCGCCCTGGTTTTGGTAGCTTACTTCTACGACGCGGTGCAAATACCTAAAAATGTCGTACTATATTGGATACCTTGAAATTTTGAAATCATACGTATGGAAACTTTGTGTAGAAACAAAGAACAAAAGTAATACGTTCGTATGATCTTCTTTTCAATTAGATATAGGCATTTGACTGCCTCCGTGGTCTGTTGGTCAGCATGCTGGCTTACAGATGCGGAGGTCCCGGGTTCGATTCCTGGGCTAGGCTCTCGGTGAATTTTTCTTGAAGAAGAGGAATTCCCTGGGTGTCTAGAGTCTGGAAATTTGTATGATTGTGAGTGTCCCGGGTTAATATTAATTAACCAATCATCTATACTAATAATAAATCTGTAGCCGGTAATTTTCCAAAAATAATTGGTCCTAACATATATAAATAACCACCCTGAAACCGAAAATCGCTTTTTTGAAATTTTTGTTTGTATGTCTGTCTGTCTATATGTTGTTACCTTTTCATGCGATAATGGCTGAACGGATTTAGATGAAAATTTGAATATAAATTAAGTTCGTTGTAACTTAGATTTTAGGCTATATGGCATTCAAAATACATGATTTAAAAGGGGGGTTATAAGGGGGCCTGAATTAAATCGAAATATCTCGCTTATTATTGATTTTTGTGAAATATGTTACATAACAAAAGTTTCTTTAAAAATGATTTCCGATAAGTTTTATTCCTTGCAAAATTTTGATAGGACTGATATTTAATGAGATAAAATTAAAATACAATGCCATCTATGGCCTTGGACAACAACAATCGAAAGCTATGAAACATAGCCTACAGATAATGTTTCTGTGTTTGTACGAAGTAATATCGAAAGCTAAATTAACCGATTTGTATAATTAATTATTATTTCACCATTGGAAAGTGTAGTTTCTCTAGATGAACATAATGCTATAATGTTAATTACAGTAACTTCTGAGTGCTCTCTGGACCAAAATGACCGCATTTTAATTATTTAAATACAATTTAAATTAAGTAACATATTAAACGATTTATCCTTCTATCAAACACGAATGTTCCCTGGATCAAACGTCCTATTTTAATTATGTAATTACTTTATATTTATTTCTAACAGGTGCAGCGGAGCGCACGGGTACGGCTAGTCACAAATATAAAAATACATCAGAACTATCGCTGGGCAGTAACCTGAACACACGTTTCAGCGTCACATTGTTGACAAATAACTCCATCTGTTAGCACAACCATAAAGCATCTAATAGTTATATATAGAGTTACCAACAACGAAAAAAAAAAAGTATATAAGAATGTTTCTTATTTTGATTACTCCAACTTAAATTTAAGGCGATATATTAGAAATAAAAAGAGAACAAAAGAAACTTGATGTTCATAAAATAATAATTTTGCTAAACGTTCGTTACCTAGCAACGAGAACGTAGTACTTTCGTTGTACACCAAGTTATATTACTTACATTCCTATGTTTATCACTAGTTTATAACACTTAATTTGATTGTTTCAACAGTAAAAATAAAAAAAAAATGCTGAAAATATGCATTATCACAATACAGTAGTCATTTACGATACAAGTGTCAAACATGACGTTTTATTTGGTGAGCAGGGATGTTCGTGTGAAAAAACCGTTTCGACTGCAGATCGAGAGGTCTTCGGTTCAAATCCGGGTGCTTCTTTTCTATAATGTTTTATTCTTCATTGTTTCAAGTAGTTATCTATAAAACAGATCTTTATAGGCAGTTTATTATATTTGTGTACATTTCATAGCCAAAAACAGTTTTTAAAAGTAGGCCTGGCACGTTTAAATAACTTTATTATTTCGTTCCATGCTCTGTCGTGTGATATCTGGTAGGAAGCATTTGACAATCGGCGCGAACAGTAGACAGTCACTATTAAAACACTTTTCGCACTAGAGTTAAAAGTACTACTCGAGCACTATCAAATAACAATCAGTAAGATTTTTGCAGTCTAAAAGGTCATTTTACTCAAAATGCGTTACCTAGCAACGCAAACGTACTACATAAATATTGCACTTAACTGTCTACTGTCTTCGCGCTACGAGTTGGCGCGGAGAGCAGATAGGCGGGACGGGGGAACTTTACGGTACACTCTGACCTGAAAACTTCGTCCTCTTACTTGGCTACACGGGAACGAAGTCAGACATAAAAGATTCCGCATCTTCGGTGCTGTCGCTATGACTATCATTATCACATTTTTCAAAATTTCTGCAGTATGACCTGTCCATGATAATCGTCTGTTTATGTTCCAGCCGTGTATATTAATTCGAATCTCTCAACAAAGCCATTAGCCCCACCGCCCCCATCCTGATGAACAACAATGAGTGTTCTGGACACATTTACGGTAGTCAAAACTCCCGTAACATTTTTTATCGTGCCAGAACTTGGAAAACGTTAAATTGGTAGGCCTATCTATCAGCATTTCGTCCAGATACAAAATCGGTTTTTCCACTTTCCTAAGCTTTCTTATTTGCTGTAGATATCTTCACGTATTCTAATTTACAGTGTTTTCCTCAATTTTTTTTGCTGCACACTTCTTCCACCTGAAATCCTTTTTCTTTAGTATTCGTCTTAATGTTGTCTTTCATTTCAAATCAACTTTCTCTTGTAAAAGGGTGGACGTTTGTTGCAGCTTGGTACTATTTTTTTACTTGTTATTTAACGACACTGTAATAACTACTAGCTTCTTCAGTGTCGATTGAATTGATGATGGCGAGATGTATTTGGCGAAATGAAACCACGGATACGCCATAGATTACCTGACATTCGCCTTCCGCTTGGGAAAACCTCGGAAAAAACCCAACCAGGTAGTCAGCGCAAACGGAAATCGAACTCACTCCCGAGCACAACTGCAGATCAGCAGGCAAACGCGCTACCTCCTGAGCTACGCCGGTGGCCCTCTTTCTTTTTCAAATAAAAATTCTCAATTATATCTTTTTTGTCAATCTCCCGTCGAAGTCATCTATATTTGCGTTTCGGTAGTCTGGACGTTTACATTTTTTTTTCTCCCTCAGGTGTCGACAACGCACTTTCTTCTGTGCAGTCTTTCATTTCATTCCTTATACGCTGTATTGTTCTTGTGGATAGATTAGAGTACTTTTCTATCTTTGCTGTAGGTTTCGTAAGAGGAATGCAAAGGCACTGTTGATCTTTTTCTTCATCACAGAATTATTTTGCACTTCTAATAATATTCCTTTCTTCGCTATAGATTGTCAATACTTGTTTCCTTTTTGTCGACATATTTACAATAAACAAAAAACTGCTATAAACCTAAATAACAGTGTACAATAACATAAATTCTATTAACTATAATATTATCAACACTATTAACACGAAAAGCAAAGGATAACTAAAGCAATACAAGATTTGTGGTATACTGAAAACAATTGTCTTGTTGGAACTAACAAAACACTACAATTAAAACCCCACTATTATTTTCACAAAGTCGCAAAGATTCATAGACACATGCAATATATGTTTGTGAAACAGGAATATTGCAGTGAACAGCGCGGTGCGCATGCGCGACTGTTTCCCCTCCGCCCCGTCTAAGTACTTCAGCCGCCTTCTTCTGGCGTGACAACAGTAGTACGTACATACATTCCTATAATTGTCATTAGGTTGGCAACACTTAATTTCATTGTTTCAGCAGTTAAAATTGACTGTCATAAAACAATCACTTTCCTATAGGCCTACATCAGTTATCTAAGAACTTAAGGTCATACTAAAAAAAAGTCCATTCTCATAAAATAGTCTTATTCCTGAATAACAGTTACCTAGCAACGAAACTAGTAAAGCTATCATTTTACTGTTTACATTCCAGTGGTTATCATAATTTATAGTCTTGTGATAGTGACAAGGTTGGCAGCACTTATTTTGATTCTTTTAACAGTTAAAGTTAAGATCATACAAAAAAAAAAAATTGATTCTCATAAAGTAGTAATTTTCTTGAACACCGTTTACTAGCTACGAAGATATAGTGGATGTATTACACGAAACTTTTTACGACTTACATTTATATGATTCTCAAAAGTTTGGTAATATTCATTTTCTGTTTAAGCAGTTAAAATTAAGGGCACACTAATTAAAGTAGGTGGTCCTTTTCCTGAACACCCATTATGTAGCAACGAGAATATATTGCATATATTACACATAATTTTTTGGGACTTACATTTCTACGATTATTTCAAGATTGGCAACAGTTAATATATTTTGCTTTAACAGTTAAAATTACATCATACTTAAAAATGTTGATGAAAGTAAGCTTAACCAATTTTCTTATCATCCGTTACCTAGCTACGAGAATGTAGTGCACGTTTTAAACATGACTTTTTACGACTTGCATTCCTATGATTACCACAATGTTGGCAACACTTATTTCGGTCGTTTAAACAGTTAAAGTTAAGGTCATCCTAAACAAATGAAAGGATGGAAAACTTGATCCTCATAAAGCAGCCATTTTCTTGAACATCAGTTACCTAGCAACGAAAATGTAGTGGTTGTAGCCTATTCTACTAACTTTTTACGTCCTAGATTCCTGTGTTTATATCACAAGGTTGGCAACAATTATTTTGGTAGATTCATCAGTTAAAATTAAGGCCACACTACAAAAAAAAAGTTGGATGTTCATGAAAATGTAATATTTTCCTAACATTCGTTACCTAGCAACGAGGACCTAGTACATTTATCGTACGTAACACAACTTTGTACTACCTACCATCCTATGGTTCTCACAGTGATGGAACGGTTAAAGTTAAGGTCGTACTAAACAAATGAAAGGATTGAAAATTTAATTCTCATAAAGCAGCCATTCCTGAACATTAGTTATCTAGCAACGAAAATGTAGTGGATGTATTCTACAATCCTTTTACGTTCTAGATTCCTGTGTTTATATCACAAGGTTGGGAACAGTTATTTTGTTAGATTTATCAGTTAAAGTTATGACCACACTACAAAAAAAAGTTGATCTCATGAAAATGTAATATTTTTCTAACATTCGTTACCTAGCAACGAGGACCTAGTACATTTGAGCCGTTCAGAGCAGAAGTGGTGTAAGTCAAAAATGTGTAATGAGGGTTAAAGTAAACATTCTGTAAAATACAGTGCAAAGTAACCCTTAGTATTCAATTTATTTAAACTATTAGTAGTCAGTGGATAGCAAGAAGGACATATTAATTGCTACTTTGCGCTGTATTTTACAGAATTTTTACTTTAAACCTCTTTACCCAATTTTGACTTACACCACTTTTGCTCTGAACGTCTCATTTATCGTACGTAACACAATTTTGTATTACCTATCCTATGGTTATCACAATGTTGGCAACACTTAATTTTGGTTGTTTAAACAGTTAAAGTTAATGAGAGAGAGATGGAACGGAGAAAAATTCTCTCCGGCGCCGGGATTTGAACCCGGGTTTTCAGCTCTCCGTGCTGATGCTTTAACCACTAAGCCACGCCGGATACAATCCCGACACCGTTGAGAATCGTCTCAGATTAAGCTCCATCTATTGGGTTCCCTCTAGTGGCCGCCCTCTGCACTACGTCATAGATGTCTATGCACGCAGGACCGAAGTCCATACATGTGTAGAGGTGCACTCAGATGAGTGACGGGTTGGCCGGGGTCCGACGGTATGGGCGCCGTCTTTAAATCACAAAGTGATTTATTACGCATATCACATTTATTTTGATGTACCGAAGTACATATGATATTTCCATGCAGATATTCTGCTTTCTCAGATGATGAGAGAGAGATGGATTGTATCCGGCGTGGCTTAGTGGTTAAAGCATCAGCACGGAGAGCTGAAAACCCGGGTTCAAATCCCGGCGCCGGAGAGAATTTTTCTCCGTTCCATCTCTCTCTCATCATCTGAGAAAGCAGAATATCTGCATGGAAATATCATATGTACTTCGGTACATCAAAATAAAAAGTTAAAGTTAAGGTTATCCGAAACAAACGAAAGGATGGGAAACTTGATTCTCATTTTCCTGAACTTAAGTACCTAGCAACGAAAATGTAATGGATTTATTCTACATAACTTTTTACGATCTAGATTTCTGTGATTATCACAACATTTGTTACCTAGCAACGAGAACCTAGTTTATCTATCGGTCGTAACACAACTTTGTATTTCCTACATTCCTATTGTTATCACAACGTTGGTAACACTGATTAGAAGTGACTCGTATTTGCAGAGATGTTTCCATTCCGACTTTCATTAAGTGTATTAAAGTTGGTATCGTTCATATAACCTTCCTGCTGCAATAGTCGTCAACTTTTAAGGGCTCTGCACTAATTTTGTTATCTGACAGTCTTCTCTCTGTCTGGATAACCATTAAACTCCGCCGCCATTTTATATAAATGTCTGTAGCAGGGTTCCCGGTTTGCAACTTTCGCCTAGTGTCTTCTTTTTCTCTTGTTTTATGTCGCCATTTAATTCCCGTCTTCATTTTGTGGCCCACAATTCACCTTTTAAACACATAAAGTCTACTGGATAAGAGAAGAAGAGCATCTGTCTAGACGGGTAAGTGCTGGCAGAACACAAAGAATTCTATCAACATTCTTTTGTTCGTCAAAAGCAGCCGCCATTACTGGTTAACTATTGTTCCTAGTTTTCATCTACTTACAGTATGTGCAAGACTGCTTCTAAGGAAAACACAGAAGAATCACTGTCTAAGGTAGTGATGTCAAAGCAAGCGCATTTTTCTGACCTTGACATCGTGCGCGGGCATTAAGCGCTAGGAATGGAAGGAGGAATAAGCAGCCTGCTGGATTAAGAATACAGTGGTGCACAAACTTCAAACGGAACGTGAAATTTTATGTCGTTATTTTTATATGGCTTCTTTCTGTTTGTTATTTTCTATATTGTCTGTAAAACAAAAGTACTAACACCTATTTCTTAGCCTAATATTGCAGTTGTGTTTTAAAGGTTAATAACATAATAAAGAGTAAAGAAAGAATATTCACACAAATTCCATAACTACAACTATACTGTACTAAGTGAATTAAACACATCATTCGTAAAGAAAGTGTTATCCCAAAGAAAGACACTGAATATGACATGATAAATTGAAATTGATATTTATGGTATCTTTAGCCTTATAAAAGTAATAAAAACAATATTATAGTACAAAGCAAAGTTGTCTAGGCATATTTTTTTAACTGTAAGTAATATTACATAATAAAACTCTTATCGCATTATTCTTTTACGTGATATTGGTGCGCAACTTTCTGTTATCAGAATATTAAATTATCTCGAAATCTGCTGAAGCTATAGAACTCACGTTTTACCAACACATATGTTTGTATGTAACAGTAGCCTATTTGCTTTCTTAATTCATTTCCTTACAAACATTTTCCATGCGAATATTTTCAAACATTTTAATACACCATCTTTAGTAATACGTATTTACGATATATTAGATTTACGAAAACATTATTTTAGTACCTGTAAGGCTACTAAACAAACATATCTGAAAATTTCACTTTTCTGTAAAACAAAAGTTGAGAAAATATTCCTCTTGAATAAAAAAGCAAACTTGTGAAAAATAAACATTAAAATTAAAACTTACTATAATGCACTTATACTTCTCAGACAAATCTAAAAATTAACATGGATACAGTTTTAATAAGTTCTCTTCCCTTTATCCATTTAATCAGTGCTGGGCATCCCTGAATATAGCTCGACCAAGCGGCATATACTATCTTTTTCCTTTTCGCTGTAAAGCGCTCAGGCTCTCCTGGGCTCTAAAGCGCGCGCTTGCTCCTATGGGCATCAGTTGACATCACTGGTCTAAGGGAATCGAACCTATGAATTTGCAGGTAAAACCGCTACCACTTGGACTACTACGAAGGAAACACTTTTAAATTCACCAACCTTCATAATTTTCCAGCCACGAGTTGACATAGATTTACGTGTGTCTGGGAACAGTAATTTTTCATATCTGCATACTGCATGGCACAACCTAATGTCACGTTGGACGTTTTTATCCTCGAACGAGGAACTACAGAAGTGACAAGTTCGCACCGTTGCGTTGGAAACTCTCCATGACGACTGGATTACACAAAACTCGGTAACAGTGTCATCACAACAAACCATCGTGTCACATGCTTGCAAATCCTTGGTGAACCTTGGCAACCAGGAGCGTTAAAGCATGCTAAAACAAATGACTGGAGAGAGAAAAAAATAATGTTTATTCTTGACAGAGGAGCTATGATTAAAGCCTTACTGAAAACAATTGCGCATCGTCAGATAAAGTTTAAACGGTATGTGACAGCTAACTTCATTTTTTAACACAGAAAATAATATACTAACTAAAAAATGATCTTCTGTAACATTTGGTTGAAACTCCTTTCAACAGACTGTAGATTCTCACACATAATACACATACATATTATGTACTTCTTCCTTTCTACATGTTTCACAACAATTCCGTCCCTATACCATGTTTCAAATGATTACGTTACCGTTTAAAGTTATTTGATTTATTTACTAGACATTCCCGTGCGCTTCGCTAAACTTCTTGTAAATAAATATCATAGACTTAAATCTATTATATTTTCAAATACAGCTTTGTTATTACTTACTTACTGGCTTTTAAGGGACCCGGAGATTCATTGCCGCCCTCACATAAGCCCGCCATTGGTCCCTATCCTGAGCAAGATTAATCCAGTCTCTACCATCATATCCCACCTCCCTCAAATCCATTTTAATATTATCTTCCAATCTACGTCTCGGCCTCCCCAAAGGTCTTTTTCCCTCCAGCCTCCCAACTAACACTCTATATGCATTTCTGGATTCGCCCATACGTGCTACATGTCCTGCCCATCTCAAACGTCTGGATTTAATGTTCCTAATGATGTCAGGTGAAGAATACAATGCGTGCAGTTCTGCGTTGTGTAACTTTCTCCATTCTCCTGTAACTTCATCCCTCTTAGCCCGAAATATTTTCCTAAGCACCTTATTCTCAAACACCCTTAATCTCTGTTGCTCTCTCAAAGTGAGAGTCCAAGTTTCACAACCATACAGAACAACCGGTAATATAACTGTTTTATAAATTCTAACTTTCAGATTTTTTGACAGAAGACTAGATGAGGAAAGTTTCTCAACCGAATAACAACACGCATTTCCCATATTTATTCTGCGTTTAATTTCCTCTCGAGTATCATTTATATTTGTTACTGTTGCTCCAAGATATTTGAATTTTTCTACCTCTTCAAAGGATAAATCTCCAATTTTTATAGTTCCATTTCGTAGAATATTCTGGTCACGAGACATAATCATATACTTAGTCTTTTCGGGATTTACTTCCAACCCTATCCCTTTACTTGCTTCAACTAGAATTTCTGCGTTTTCCCTAATCGTTTGTGGATTTTTATCCTAAAATATTCACGTCTCCACATAGACAAAAAGCTGATGTAACCCGTTCAATTCCAAACCCTCTGTGTCAGGTTTGTTATTGTTACTCAGTAATTACTTTATCACAAATTATAAGTCTTTTGCTCCTGAGTTATTTTCAAAGTTGTATTTAGAACTATAAATGTAACTGTTATTACTAATACCCGGATGTTTAGGCATTTAATAACAGTTAAAATAGACATGCAAAAAAAAAAGGCAATAAAAACTTAAGAGAAAGGCACAATAATCTTTGAAAGTGGCATTATAAATTTTAAAAAGGCATATATTTTAGAAATAAATTTAAATTATATCAGCATAGGCCTAACTCACATACCGTATTTACTTCGTAGGTGACACATGTTGACTTATAAAATACTTTACTTTTTTTCATGATTAATTGTCTTTCCACAAACCTTACAAAACAAAACTGTTCCATCGGTTGAAAACACATGAGCACCAAATTCACTAACGTAAGCATGAAGTTTACTTTTCAATGGTTCACTGAATTTAGGTATTCTAGCTAACCAATCTTATACCTTCTGTCACCCGACAATAACTGACTGTTCCTCACTCAAATTTCTTTCTCCTAAAATAATAAACACGTGTAGCACAAAATTGTATCTGTAAGATTTGAAAATATGAAAGCAAACAATTGGAAATGCTACGTGACAACTTCTATAAGAACGAGCTTAATATTTAAAATTATAAAGCTGATTGTTGGTATCGTGAAGACATGACAATATTATATTTGTAACTGTGGATTTTCGGTCGTTATTCATATTACACCAGTAGTATTAAAGCACGATTATTATCAGATTAATTACCGAAATAAATTACTTTTATTTACTATCGTTAGTAAAGTTAGGCATTGTTTCAAATATTTAAATTTCATACACATTACATTACAATTAATTTAAAAATTGCAAATGAACAAGAAATATTGCTTTAGAATGACAAAAAAAAAAGGCATTATTACTAAGAAAGAGGCAAAATAAAAATTGGCCCTATCTCTTTGATTCACCCCAAATCACATTTATATCTATGAAAATATTGATTTACTTGCACCCAATAAAAAGGCATTTTGCCAAACATCCGGGCTATATTTATTACCCTGCATTACTTTCTGGAGTTGTTCAAATTAATAATTATTTCTATTTTTAAGTCTGGGACTAGATTAGACCTAACAGCGTCTGAAACAATATAATTATAAGAACTGAGGGTTGTTAGTCTCAGCTGGAAGAAGGCTTTGTCACCACACTATACCACACTATGTGTCAGTGAAGTATGTTGTGTCAGTGAAGTGTGTTGTGTCAGTGAAGTATGTTGTGTCAGTGAAGTGTGTTGTGTAAGTGAAACGTGTTCCTGTCAGTGAAGCTTTATAGTTTATAGTGGCAGTGCAAAGTATTTGAACAGTGAAATGTTTTTGAAGTGTTAGTGAAATCAGGATAGAATCAGTGAAATGTGTCGTAGTTCCAGTGCAGTGAGTGAGTTGTCAGCGAAATGAGTGTAGTGTTGAAAGGTACTTGTGCAGATATGAACATATCATACTCGTGGGTTTTAGTTCGAACTTAGGTTTAAGATACAAATCAGATTTATTTTAAATGTTATTTTAAGTGTTCGTGCTTCATTTAATTTAGGAAGTTCCCTGTTGTTATTATTATTATTATTATTATTATTATTATTATTATAAATTATTGTTAGTATTAATTATTAGTATTATTATTAATTGTATTTTTAATTAATAAGTTTAATATTAATTGTCATTATTGAGTGTAATTAGTTACCACTGCCACCGGGTATATTCCCATTGCAGTGTGAATTTGTACATTATGCAACGAGTCTATAATGGTAGTAATTAAGAAAGCGACTATGGATGTTTATGAAACGAGCGCAAGCGAGTTTCATAATTTTCATACGAGCTTCTTAATTACCATTATAGGCGAGTTTCATACGACTTTTTATGCTGGACCATATTTCTAACTTGAAATTACCGGTATTCAGATGTACGGTATACATTTTATTTGTATCTGACAAGATCGGAAGTGACCTTGTTCTAGGTCGTGAAATGTGAGATGTGCGCAGACGCGAAAGTATTGATTTTTTTCCGAGGAACAATAATGTCATTGACCTTGACGTAGTCCCGTTAAACTTGATAATATTATAATATTATAACCTTGATTATTGAATTCGACATTGAAAAACGAGATGACAAATTGAATTTATTTGAATATTATTTACAATTAAAGCTAATTATTATAGTAACAGAACATAACCTTCTGCAACAGTATTGGATTTCCAGCCTCCGTGACTTTTCGCTAATTGTCTTTCGATTGCATATCCGAGAATAATCGATACTTGCGGTTTTATAACAGTACAAAGCTGACTTGTCATTGGCTGAACACATGTAAGCTGAGTTATCATTGGCTGAAGACCTGTACTTTAATGAGTAGGTGTACTTTAATGACATGCAGGTGTATAATTACTACATTTCGGCATGGTCGAGCAGAGTTACACTAATTTGAAGTTGTTTGTAAAATACCTTTATTACAGTATTTAGTTTTAAGGGTAAAAGAATATTACAAATAAGAATGAACTATTCAGAAGTAGCATTTCTTTAATTAGTATGCTGAAGCTAAAAATGTGTTGTGAATTCCATAGTTGCTTAATACAAATTTTTTTTTCGATTTTTTACTACAAAATTACATTTACTGTTATTTAACAAGTCATCAATAAATCTCAAATAAGACTTTAATATGATTGGCATGCTTATAATCTCGTACTAGATCAGTAATGCAAAATTAATCAAAGAATTTTCACGATACACAATACATAGTAATGAAACTATTCATCATTTAATAGAACTGCGAGGCGAACCTAGCGGCAGAAATTGTAATGACGCTCCGAGTCCCACTCTTGATCATGCTATGCGCCAGCATGTATAATCTCGTAAGCAACGGAGTGTACTATGATGGAAAGTAAACCATGGAGATAGGAATTATCGAAGCGGAAGCCAGCCTATCTAGATTTAACTAAAACATATCAGCCGTTCAGAGTAGAAGTGGTGTAAGTCAATTTTGCTCTGAACGGCTGAAATAAATAATATACAAAATACAATTCCTACGTTCTCTTTGTTTTCTCTCTCTCTCTCTCTCTCTCTCTCCCTCTCTCTCTCTCTCTCTCTCTCTCTCAATCTCTCTGTTCTTCGTTTATACATTTAGAGGCAAAATATATATTCATGTCATTTAAATTTGTATAATAACGACCGAATCATTAGCCTAGTTTATATGAGCCGTTCGGAGCAAAAGTGGTGTAAGGCAAAATTGACTTACACCACTTCTGCTCTGAACGTGTCATATATTGTAGAAGGTGAGGACTGATGATTACCATGAAAAAAAATAACTTAATAATAATAATAATAACTTAATTGATTAATTAATTAATTTATTTAGAATATTAACGATGAGGAGCGAGATCTCAAACAAAAGGTGCATAAATTTCAAAGTATATGTGGCACCATAAAACGAACATTAAAAAACAAAACACGAAGAGACACGGTTTTAAAATTTTATAAAACAATGGCAGTACCAGTATTGGCATATGGAGCTGAGACTTGGGCCATGAACAGAAGTGATAAAAGAATACTAGAGACAGCTGAAATGAGATTCTTAAGATATGTCGCTGGCTGTACTCTTAGAGATCATATTAGAAGTGAAGATATAAGAGCACATCTGAATATTTTTTGTTTGAATAAGAGAATTGAAGAAAATCAAGTTCAGTGGAAGGAACATATATCCCGGATGCCGGATGAAAGATTAGTAAAACAGGTTCTGCAATATCGCCCAACAGGGGTGCGTGATATCGGCAGACCTAGGCGTCGTTGGGAAGACAACTTCTGAGACGAAACAGGCCAAATGGCCTATCTTGTTGTTGATGATGATGGTTATGATGATGATGATGATGATGATTAACGTGCGAAACAACAGCACAAAGCCAATTACAGTTTAGCACAAGATTCAAAACAAAACAAAAAGAACAAATGTTGATGAGAACGAATGACAGAAAATGGCAGTGAGATGATGATGATGATGATGATGATGATAATATAACAATAATAACAGCAAATGTGAATCGATATTTTAGAGGTTCATTTAGAAAAATAAAGGTTTGAATAACACAGACCGTGTGGAAAATCACGTGGTATCTTACACTTGTTTCCATGGTATCACGAGTGCCTTCAATATAAATCTTTCATGTTAACATGTTACATCTTTTCTCTCTTGTATCTCGAACATGGACATTTCTGAGGGAAATGAACGCATATAGAATAGACTAAGCAGGTCTAAAATTGTGAGTAAATATTATTTTAATGCAACAAAAATAGGATTGGAACCAACGGTCCAGGTATATGTTGAAGTAAATACTGTTTTTTTTTTTTAAGTTATTATAATACACTCACCGGTAGAAAAGGCTGTAAGCTTAGAAATATGTTTTCGAGTAGAAAATAATGGAATTGTTAATTGTTTCAGCAGTTTACGTAGGTTGGCTACGCAGTGAGTGGGATGCGTACTGCTTGTGACAACCCCGCGTACCTCTGGTGATACGTGTACCATAGATTGAACACCATTGACCTAGGCCAGCGTTTCTCAAACTTTTCTGAAGTGGGGGCCCACTTTTTTAAGTCAGAACAATTCCGCGGACCACCTTACTCTTGTTCCCTTCGAAAGCAAATTTATCATTATTGTAGCATAATTTAATACCAGTATATGTATATTTTAAAACAAAATTAATTAATTAAAATTAATTTAATTCATTTAATTTTATATTAGTATCAACTAATTAAATTAATGTTAATGGAAAAAAAATATTTTCGTTTTTTAATCAATCAAGGCTATTAGAGTTTGGATAATTTTAAATTTATTAACTAAACAAAATAAATGTTGATACATTAATGAGATGGATAAGCCTGCCCATTCTTGCACAGTTCTATATTTGGATGTATGCTGGTAAGCTTAAATCGGAGATCGTCACATGCATCGAGTCGATTTCGGCACTTTGTTTCTATTATAGTAATGAAAACCCTTTCTCACACATACTTTTAAGTCCGATGTCATTCGAGAGTTGAATTAACTGTTCTCTTTCACTCAATGAAAGTTTGTTATTTTCAATATCGCAATGAAAACTGTCACGAACCAATGAAAATTCGTCACATTTACTTGGAAAATAAGTTTCAAATTATGACCTTAGAGTTTCGAAATGCGAACATATGTCATTACGGTACATAATTATTTTCCAATAACGAAATCATTTTCAACCAAAAAAGACTCTAGGGTGGAAATAGTGAAAAAATTCTCTGTTTTACGGAACTAACCCGCAAACCAAGTTTCCTCTCGAACACTATTTTCTCATGCGCATTGAGAACCGTCAAAGAATTACCTTGTAGAGAGAGATTTAGTTCGTTTAGTTTTGAGAACACGTCTGAAAGATATGCCAATGTATTTAGCCACATGTCATCAGCTGATGTGCAGCGAAAAGATGGCGAGAACACCACGTTCATAGTGCTTTAAAACCCTCTTTTGTTGCTGAGAGTCGAGTGGAAGTCGGTAGACAGGTTGGGTAATAAATTTCATAAAATGTCCGTACTGGAAGAAAAAGTGAAAGGTGATTGCCATGTGTCATTTCCAAAGTCTGAGATTTTCAGCTATAGTGTAATACGCAATTCGTTTGAATTTTATTTTTCTTCTGTACTTTTTGAAGGACCACAAGAGGAGACCTCGGGGACGACAGGTGGTCCGTGGACCATAGTTTGAGAAACTCTGACCTAGGCGAATACTAATCGTAAATATTTGCTTTTAAAACAATATGCAGTCGTAACATTGTTCGTTTTAGGGTACCCTACAGTTAAGTAATAGAAAGACTGTTCTATATAACCTAGTTATTCTCCATATGATTTATAGCCTACTTATTTATAGACCTACATACGTTAGAATGAACTTGACTCCTGTTTTAAAACCTTGTCAAATTTTAGAAATATGAAACAGTTTTTGAGGAATCTTTTTCAGTATTGATCAATCTTTGATATGTTTTCTTGTGAAGTATTGAATTGGAAGAAAATTAGATCATGTGGAAGTAGCTTTTACTCTTTGCTTACCGGTTTTAACTTCTCGCGTGTTATTGAACAGTTTAGCAAGTCGTTTTCTGTAAGGTCCGCGACATGCAGTTAAGTTGGCGCAGCCCTGCATCTTACTCTTATATATGAGTGTATTATAATAACTTAAAAAAAAAAAAACAAACAAAACAAAACAGTATTTACGGTTTTGAGTCAAAACGATTCTGCTTAATAAAATCTCAATAAAATTTCAACTCTTCTTTCGATATTGTAGCTGTATCACCAGCGAATAGGGATTATAAAGAATGGACACTTCGCGTCGATACCTTTGATGTAGCCGGACTGATTTCAATGACCTTCAAGCCAGCTAGAGCGTGAGATTCTGCTTTCTCCCTAGAGTTGGCGCTGACATCACACCAGCTAGCAGTCGACAGAGCGGAAATATAACACACATAATTAATACATCTAGGTACAACAAACACAGACAACAACTATTTTTAACAAAATAATCTGCCCTCAATGAGGGTGACCATAAAGATCCAGAATAAAAGCACTACAGAAATAATTTAGAAAGACAAAAAGATTAAATACGGGAATTGTTTAGTAAAACATCCAGAGAAATGCAAACCCAAAAGAATCGTCAATGGCCAAAACATAAATGGTAATGCAATATTTGGATTGAATCCTTAAGAATATCCAATAATATTTTTTTTAATTTAAAAAAATCGGAGACCGAGTGCTTTTAAAATATTCCATGTGAACTTAGGAAGAGTGCCACGTGCACCAAACAAAAGACCAGAAACACACAAAAGACCTAGTGGGAAGGTTATATTTCTCACTTAGGTATGGGATACAGGACTCATAAATGGATTTCTTCTCCTCATCAACGTGTTGTGCCTGCAGGGCATCCCTCTCAAACCGGACTGTAGGATCAAGAATGATTCCCTTAGATTGAGTCCTGTGGATGGCTACAATATCTGCTCTTCTGTTCGAATCTAAGGATGAAACGAGTGGATCTCCTCGTGTACTTCCCATCCACGACGCTTGAGGACATCAGCAATACCGGTCCTGGCCTTATGGTGTCGATTGTTGCGCAGCAGCTCCGTTTTTCGACAGAACCCCAACACGTGAGCAAGAGTTTCCGTCTCGTTGCAGCCAGGATGGCGACAACGGGTTGTGTTGAAACTTCTGCCGGGCACAGATCTAACCGCAGATAGATATGTACTCAAATAAAATAAATTGGATCCGTAAAATAATAAACCCGTCATTAACTGTAATGTCTAGACTCTAGAGTTCCTTTATAATGAGAGTTGAGACGTTGACCCCAACAACAATTAAAATATGTAATGATTTGACAGCACTGAAAATGGAAAAACAAAGCTCTTATGAGAAGTAAAGCCATATATCTATATTATATTATATACAAATATTAAACGAATTTGATACATAATTTTATAATGTATTATATTATTTTATAATATAATTTATTATATCTGAAATATAAAAAATTATTATTACAACTAGTTTGTCACTGAGAAATAAGGAAAAGCCGTTAACTTGAATTTATTTGAAGCAAAGCGTTACTGGATTATGCAATAAGGTAGGCGATGTTTGGATCCTGTGTCTCAACTCTATACTCATTATTATCTTAGCGATGCTCGATTACACTAACCTCTGGCGCTTGAAAGTAGAACTAAACGCTGGCGCACAGAGAAACAAAACACAGGAAAATTCGCTCAGTGTCCATTCTTTATAATCCCTATTCGCTGGTATCACCGTCTTGTTGTCTTCGAAAAGCCTCTATAGTACTAAATGAATGCGAAATATATAGTTACGAAGCTGAGTCCGTGCAAAATTGCTGTGGAATTGTTATTGGAGACTTCGCTGTGAACTAAGGAGCAACTGAGCTTGGTTCTCTCGGTTTCTGTATATCCAGGCGGTAGGCTAGGGGATGTAATTACTCCCCGTATCGAAGGGGTGGTCTTTTTCTATAGTATTATCACGTCCAAACTTTAGCTTAGAGGCAAAGTACGAAGTGACAAGATAAAAATCGTTTCACTTAATAAACGTCCTTCCTTGTTTAGCGTCCTGGTGGTACATGGGTAATTGCTTACTTGGAGGCTGAAGGGGGAATGCAAGCGCTGCAAGATACAGCGAGTTCGCTGACTTTAGATTAGCTGAGTACGAGGCAAGGTTTGACGGGTCTAGATGTACGTCTTACAGGGGGAATTCAGAGGAGGAGGTGATCGAAGATGGAGAAGTGTATGAGGATGAGAATGGTGATAAAGATGAAGATGTTGAGGATGATGATTATGACGGTAGGCTTGATAAAGACGATGATGACGCGCGTAATAATATAGGATGGGTCAGGATAATTTGGGTATAGTGGGGTAATTTGGGTATGAGTTACAATTTACTTAATACAAATTGATTCAAACACACGACACACTTTGATTTGTAGTAGCCATTTTAATCATCTACGATTTTCATTTGTCAATTTAGATTATGCATTGTTGATTGTCATATAGGCTATGGAAACTCCCATCTTTTAATCATAATATACAAAATTTTGTCCAATAATCTTTTGAGAAGATTAACTCCATACTTAGATGATATTATTGGGGATCATCAGTGCGGTTTTAGGCGTAATAGATCGACTATTGATCACATTTTTTTGTATTCGACAGATATTGGAAAAAATGGGAGTATAAGGGTAGAGTACATCAGTTATTCATAGATTTCAGAAAGACATATGACTCGGTTAAGAGAGAAGTTTTGTATGATATTCTTATTGAATTTGGTATTCCCAAGAAACTAGTTCGATTAATTAAAATGTGTCTCAGTGAGACATACAGCAGAGTCCGTACAGGCCAATTTCAATCTGATGCTTTTCCAATTCACTGTGGGCTAAAGCAGGGAGATGCACTATCACCTTTACTTTTTAACTTCGCTCTAGACTATGCTATTAGGAAAGTTCAGGATAACAGACAGGGTTTGGGATTGAACGGGTTACATCAGCTTCTTGTCTGTGCGGGTGACGTGAGTATGTTAGGAGAAAATACACAAACGATTAGGGAAAACACGGGAATTTTACTTGAAGCAAGTAAAGCGATAAGTTTGGAAGTAAATACCGAAAGGACAAAGTATATGATTATGTCTTGTGACCAGAATATTGTACGAAATGGAAACATAAAAAATTGGAGATTTATCCTTCGAAGAGGTGGAAAAATTCAAATGCCTTGGAGCAACAGTAACAAATATAAATGACACTCGGAAGGAAATTAAACACTGGAAATACGTGTTATTATTCGGTTGAGAAGCTTTTGTCATCTAGTCTGCTGTGAAAAAAATCTGAACGTTAGAATTTATGAAATAGTTATATTACCGGTTGTTCTTTATGATTGTGAAACTTGGACTCTCACTTTGAGAGAGGAACAGAGATTAAGGGTGTTTGAGAATAATGTGCTTAGGAAAATGTTTGGGGCTAAGAGGGATGAAGTTACAGGAGAATGGAGAAAGTTACACAACACAGAACTGCACGCATTGTTTTCTTTACCTGACATAATTAGGAACATTAAATCCAGACGTTTGAGATGGACAGGGCATGTAGCACGTATGGTCGAATCCAGAAATGCATATAGAGTGTTAGTTGGGAGACCGGATGGAAAAAGTTCTTTGGGGAGGCCGAGACGTAGATGGGAAGATAATATTAAAATGGATTTGAGGGAGGTAGGATAGGGACCGATGGCGGGCTTACGGGAGGGCGGCAATGAACCTCCGGGTTCCTTAAAAGCCATTTGTAAGTAAGTATAACCAACATGAAAATTTTCCTACTATCATAACAGCTTTATAATAATAAATTAATGTTATCCATACCCAAATGGATCAAACTGTACTGTCTGATAAATGTATCAGTCAAAACCTCAATCAGAGCTTTTGTTATTAATAAAGTGTTAAAATTATTTAAAGAAAGTGTTTTTGTGTAGATGGATTCCTGTGGATAAGCGTGTGGGGAACTGAGTGCATAGAATATTTTCCGTACTCAATGCAGGTTACTTTCAGTGCCAGTTTTCTTGTAGGAAAACCTGTCTTTCCACACGTTCGTAGAAAAAATTCTTTCCAAGAATTAAGATGTTGACAATCCAACCGATTTTATAAGTACCCTATCACTTTTTTTTCAATGAATTTATTTCACATGAGGCGTATTCTTCTTAAATAGAGTCCTAGATACTAAATGTCAACCAAATTATCAAACAGTATACAGTAGATAGGCAATCATTTATACGAAAACCACTTTTACCATGTCAGTTATGCTGGAGACACATATTTCTGTCGATGTGTGGAAATATTTTTTATTTCTTTTCGTCACAGTACTCTTCCGTCCTTCCCTCTCCCTTAGCAAAACAAAAAAATGAAGGAAAGTATTGTGTATTTGAAAGTGTAACTTGCTTTTGAATAGACTTCTATGTATTATAAAATGTCATTATATGACACTGTTTATTTTTTTAATCTTAAGCACATCTTGGGGTTTGATACCAAGAGGAGGGTTGCGGCATTCTTTGAACCCCGTTGTGTGAGGCCTTCTTTCACAAATATTGGGGTGAGTCGCAGCTACGCCCCGTTTCCAAGAATCTCTGGCTGGTCGAGACAGTTGACAAACACTTCCATCATCCGTCAACGAGTAGAGAGTTGTGAAGAATAGACTCGAACATTTTTGAGTGTGGAAAAGTTCTTGCTGCTGCTGCCACCCCTGCTTTCCGTTTCTCTTGTCTGGTTTAGTTGTTGGTGGCCATAAAGTGTTGTGTGTTACGTGAGCCAACCCTAGCCAAACTTTTCTGTAACTTGTTTTGGGCTCAGCAATACTTGCCCTTGCTCTGCGGCTTTACGCGTGTTAGAGAGACTTGGTCCTAATTCAAGCTGCTTTCGTGCACGAAAAAGTGGCTTATGTACTATCGGCTAGCTGAAAGTTCTGAAAAGTGAATTCTAGTGGTGTGCACTTAACATTGATAATTTGAATATTACTGTGGCTGTATTATGCATTGCGTTAACTTCCAGTTCTTCTACTGTACTCTTTTCTTCTTCCACAGAGTTCTATTGTTGTGATATTTTCATTTCATTTCCTCTTCTTTTCATATCTGTTTTTTTCTTTCCATTTAATTTTCTTCTTTCTTCTGTTTTAACCTCCAGATTTCTTATTTCAATTGCATGTTTCCTTACGCCATCAATAACTTTTCTATTCTTCTTTCGCCTTCACTTTCTATATCTGTTTGAATGTACTATTTCTGTATTTACATTTTTTCTATTTTCTCTACGTAGTCATTTTTTTTTTGTATAAGAAGTCATTTTCTCCTAGTACCCATTTTCTGTCTGAGTAGCCATTTTCATTTTCTCTGTGTGAGATAGCCATTTTCATTTTCTCTGTGTGAGTTTCTCTGTATGAGATAGCCATTTTCATTTTATCTGTCTGAGTAGCCATTTTCATTTTCTCTGTGTGAGATAGCCATTTTCATTTTCTCTGTGTGAGATAACCATTTTCATTTTCTCTGTGTGAGATAGCCATTTTCATTTTCTCTGTGTGAGATAGCCATTTTCATTTTCTCTGTGTGAGTAATCATTTTCATTTTCTCTGTAATAAGTAGCCATTTTCATTTTCTCTGTCATGAGTAGCCATTTTCATTTTCTCTGTCATGAGTAGCCATTTTCATTTTCTCTGTCATGAGTAGCCATTTTCATTTTCTCTGTAATAAGTAGTCATTTTCATTTTCTCTGCAATGAGTAGTCATTTTCATTTTCTCTGTCATGAGTAGCCATTTTCTTTTTTCCTGTGAGTTGTCATTTTCATTTCTCTGACATGAGTAGCCATTTTCATTTTTTCCATGTGAATAGCCATTTTCATTTTCTCGGTCTGAGTAGCCATTTTCTCTCGAGTATAGATCTGGCCATTTTTCTTTAGTATAGATCTGGCCATTTTCTCTTAAGTATAGACCTGGCCATTTTTCTTGAGTATAGACCTCGCCATTTTTCTTGAGTATAGTCCTGGCCATTTTCTCTTGAGCATAGACCTGGCCATTTTTCTTGAGTATAGACCTGGCCATTTTCTCTTAAGTATAGACCTGGCCATTTTCTCTTAAGTATAGACCTGGCCATTTTCTCTTAAGTATAGACCTGGCCATTTTCTCTTAAGTATAGACCTGGCTATTTTCTCTTAAGTATAGACCTGGCCATTTTCTCTTAAGTATAGACCTGGCCATTTTCTTGAGTATAGACCTGGCCATTTTTCTTGAGTATAGACCTGGCCATTTTCTCTTAAGTATAGACCTGGCCAATTTTCTTGAGTATAGACCTGGCCATTTTTCTTGAGTATAGGCCTGGCAATTCTCTCATGAATATAGCCAGACCTTTTTCTCTTAATATAGGCCTGGCCATTTTTCTTGAGTTTTGACTTTAGTATAGGCCTGGCTATTTTCTTTTGAGTGTAGCCCAAGTTATTTTCTCTTTAATATAGCCTGGTCATATCTCTTCATTGTCGGCCTGTTCATTTTCTCTTCAGTATATGCCTGACCATTCTCTCTCGAGTATAGGTCTGTCCATTTTGTCTTGAGTATAGGCATAGCCATTTTCTCTTGAGTAGATCTTCGATTCGAAACGTTGGGTATCTTTATAATTATGACACGGTGGAAATAGACGAAAATCTGACCATTAATCAATATTACTGTCAAACAATTTATTTGAACTAATTAACAAGAAACCACGATGAGGGATTTTATTGAACACTTTGTATACAGGACTAAAGAACTCACCTTTACATTACGAAATAATTAGTAGAGAGTTAATGAAGATGCCTCGATTGTTACATTTGTAGTAATAACAGATAATTTACTCTTCTTATACCGCCTTTCATCCTTAATTCTCCAACATCCAGCAGTATTTTCCTTTATCATGTTAGTTTACATGAATATAGCTGATCGAAAATGAGTTCTATTTTCATAATGTTATCGTACAAGTCTATTCCTTCGTTTTACAGTTTTATGTAGCTACAGTTCTGCGCATTTGTACTTACTTCATGTGGTTATCTTTTAGAATTTTACCTAAGCCTCGGGCTCTTTTTTTCAGTTTTAATAAGTATTTCTGTTACCTCCAGAGCATCTCCTATTTCTTAATCTTACTGTCTCTTCCATTTGTGTTTTGCTGTGTAAGCATTAACGACATAACAAGTAACCTGAAAAAGGGCATACGGAAATTGAATATTTTATATCTGCTGCAGGCTATGTAGATTATTGGACAGTAACTGAATTGAAGACTTCCTAAGGTAAATTTCCTTTCTTTATAATTTAAAAGTATTAGGGTATACGGACAGAAAGAAACGTAAGATCGTAGAAGGGTCTGTAACAAACATGCAAACGCAAAGGGGGCAGAAATGAATTACATATCTATTAAATGACCTAAAATAAAATTTCAGCGATTCTGATATCAGGATGGAGGACAGGAAAGGAGAAATGAATATTTGTTAACTGGAAAATTTTTTACACTGTGACTTAAGATATTTATGTCAGCCTCATAAGTAACCTATGATAACTGCCATGTTTTAGTCGTTATAGTCGCATTTGTCTTCGTTGGTCTTCGTCATCAGTAGGGTTCGGAAGTTGATGACCTAAAAAGCACAGAAAAATGACCTACAAAAAGACCTTAAATTTCTGAAAATATAAAACTAAAATAAAAAATAACCAAGATTTTAATAATAATAATAATAATAATAATAATTATTATTATTATTATTATTATTATTATTAGTGTTGTGGAATTTACCCGATTAATCGATCAATTTCTGTTGTAAGATTAATCTACCAAAAATATTTAATCCAATAATAGAGTCGATTAAAATTAATATGCTGTAGTTCATTCATTCATTCATTCATTCATTCATTCATTCATTCATTCATTCATTTTATTCCATAGATCTTACATGAGCAATGAAGCTTTAAGATGTGGAACATGTCAACATTTTACGATATTACAATTACAATTTTTACAAATTTTTATAGTTTTACAATTTAGTAATTTTCTACAATTTTTACAATTTTGTACAATTTTTTTTACATTTTGGCGAGATGTAGTGAGATGAGATGAGGTCCGAGGATTCGCCAAAATATTACCCGGCATTTGCCTTTCCGGTGGGGGAAACCTCGGAAAAACCCAACCAGGTAATCAAATCAAAGGGGTTGGTGCCAAGGACTCGCCATGGACCATCCGGCTTCAGTCCCACGGCTGGGGAAAACCTCCGAAAAAACCAAAGTCCAAAAGGGGATCCAACCCAAGCCCGAACGCAGCTCCGGATCAGCTTGTTAATACAAACTCATACTAAAAATTCCGAAAATATTTCTCTCTCGGAAATTGCTTAATTAAAAGCACAATAGTACTGTTATTTTCTAACTGTAAATCGAATAGCGTAGGGAAAATCTTTGCACAAACACTTCAGAAAGAGATGGAGATATGAGGACAGTGACCTAGTCTACCTCTATTGAAAGTTGATACGAGTCAAAGTCAGGATAGGAGAAGAAATATGAGAAGGAAGTGAAATGGTGAGAGGAGGAGATGCCTTTTATCAGATACCATGTTCAACATCTACTTGGAGGATTTAGTGAAAAACTGTTTTTAGAACATGGGAGAGGTGAAAGTAGGAGGAAGAAGAATAAAGTGCATAAGATTTGCTGATGATATGTCATTGTTAGCAGAAGAGGAGATGATACTAAGGGATATGCTACTGGAGCTAAATGACAGCTGTGAGCAGTATGGAATGGGGATAATTGCAAACAAGACGAAGACCATAGTTGTGGGAAGAAAAATAAAGGAGGTGAACTTGAAGCATTTGAAATGTGGATATGGAGAAGAATGGAGCGTGCAAAGTGGACAGACTGAATAAGAAACGAAGCTGTGTTGGAACGAGTGGCTGAAGAAAGAATGATGCTGAAACTGATCGGGAAGAGAAAAAGTAATTGGTTGGGTCACTGGTTGAGGAGAAACTGTCTACTGAAGGGTGCACTGGAAGGAATGGTGAACGGGAGAAGAGTTCGGGACAGAAGAAGATATCAGATGATAGATGATATTAAGATATATGGATCATATGCGGACATTAAGAGAATGGCAGAAAATAGGAAAAATTTGGAGAATGCTGGGTTTGCAGTGAAAGACCTGCACTTGGGCAGAATACTTACATATGTATGTATTATTAGTGTCATCGTTTTCGTTATTGTTACTATCGATATAATAATAATAATAATAATAATAATATAATAATAATAATATAATAATAATAATAATAATAATAATAATAATAAGACTTCGTTGAATTGCCACACGCAGCGTGCAATCAGGTTGCCGATGTACGGTAGTATAGAGAAGGTGAGCGACCGCCAGGTCTCGTAGTATAAGCAGTTCATGTTAAGAGTTGTGACCGGTCCAAATAGATAGAGCAGCTACAGCTAATGTATACCTATGTAAGCACTTGTTTATGCATTACTGTGGTTGGAATAGTCAAAGCTTAACATTTGTTCAGTGCAGACAAGAATTCATTCAATCAAACATACTACAATGAGAGTGTTGCTGTTCCAAACAATTGCCCCTGGAATACCCTTACCCCCGCAGCCAGTCTTGACCCGTTGAAAAACGTTATTGGATGCTGTTAATTATTATTCAGAATATTACGGCAAAATAATGGAGGTAATTGATGCATTGGATAGCACAGACAGTTCCGCTATTGCAGCTGTAAAATCATTGCCTTCTGAACAGCTATTGGAAGATATTCTGTTCATAGATTCTAATTTTAAAATCGTGTCCAAAAGCATCACCCTGTTAGAATCGTCTAAACTACAACTCCCAAAAGCCCTTAATATAGTGGATAACGTATCACAAATCGTTATCCAAAATATCACTAATTTCAGAAAAAGTGAAATGTAAGTTGAGAAAAATTATTGCTAAAAATTCTGCCTATTCACAACTTCGTACTATAAATGATGTACTATCACGTCACGACAAGACGTGTGAAGTTGGTGTGCTAAAAAGTAGTGACTTCCCGTTCTTCAAATATGCACGTATTACATCGTGTGATGTTGAATATACATTTTCCCAAAATAAAAACTGTTTAAGTGACCATCGGAGGAGGTTACTTTGCAGTCGCTCAAAATGTACGTAACTCTTCACTGCAATGCACATATTCAAGGATGATGGGAGTATATTACATTAAATTTTAAGAGTTTAGACATTTGCTACTTCAATGATCATTCATTACATTTCTTGAATGCAGGATACAGGTTTTATTGTAACCGCAGTATACTGCTCAGTGTTTACATTAGAGGCATACTCGATACTTTGCACGCCCCCTTCTCATACAGTCTATACCGCGTGCGCAGTAAACCTTGCGATTCTCGTGGCAATTCCACGAATTCTAATAATAATAATAATAATAATAATAATAATAATCTATACTAATAATAAATCTGTAGCCGAAATTTTTCTGGTAATTTTTTATTTTCCAAAAATAATTGGTCCTAACATATATAATTAACCACCCTGAAACCGAAAATCGCTTTTTTGAAATTTTTGTTTGTATGTATGTCTATTTTTATGTCTGTATGTTTGTTATCTTTTCACGCGATAACGGATGAACGGATTTCGATGAAAATTGGAATATAAATTAATTTCGTTGTAACTTAGATTTTAGGCTATATGGCATTCAAAATACATTATTTAAAAGGGGGGTTATAAGGGGGCCTGAATTAAATAAATCGAAATATCTCGCTTATTATTGATTTTTGTGAAAAATGATACATAACAAAAGTTTCTTTAAAAATAATTTGCGATAAGTTTTATTCCTTGAAAAATTTTGATAGGACTGATATTTAATGAGATAAATGAGTTTTAAAATTAAAATAACTGCCATCTAAGGCCGTGTAATGAATTAAAAAACAAATGACTTCGTCTATAAGGGGCCTTGGACAGCAACAATCGAAAGCTATGAAAGATAGCCTACAGAGAATGTTTCTGTTTTTGTATGAAGTAATATCGGAAGCTAAATTAACCGATTTGTATAATTAATTATTATTTCACCATTGGAAAATGTTTTTTCTCTAGATGGACACAATGCTATAATGTTATTACAGTAACTTCTGATATGATATAATATAATATAATATAATGTAATATAATATAATATGTAATATTATATAATATAATTTAAGTTATTTGAAGGGTTCAGAACCATAGTGGGCCAAGCGCCATTTACTGAATACGTAGAAAACAAGGGTTAAAATTAAGTTATTACTATAATTCAATGGAAACCTATAACAAGTAAAATAAAATATACACATTGCATCTAAATGATGTCAATCTTCATTAAATTATGGTTGCATGTAATAAAAATTAAGAAACATTTTAAAGGAATTGTCATTGCACCAAATGAGTGTCTCTGGACCAAAATGATCGCATTTGAATTATTTGGTTGGAATTTAAATTAAGTAACATTAAACGATTTATCCTTCTATCAAACACGAATGTTCCCTGGATCAAATGCCCTATTTTAATTATGTAATTACTTTATATTTATTTCTAACGGATGCAGCGGAGCGCACGGGTACGGCTAGTTCATTAATAAAGCGATATCCTCTCCCCCCCCCCCCCAAAAAAAAAAGAGATTAAGTATGACATGATAAGTTGGAATTGATCTTGGTGGTATCTTTAGCCTTATAAAAGTAATCAATGAACTAGTCAAAACAATATATTAGTACAAAGAAAAGTTACCTAGATACTGTATATGTTTCAACTGTAACTAATATTCCATATCAAAACTCTTATCGCATTATGCTTTTAAGATGATATTGGTGCGTAACTTCCTGTCATCAAAAATTAAATTATTGTCTCGAAATCTGCTGAAGCTATAGGACTGACGTTTTTATAACATATGGGCACATATCTTTTGCTTATGATGTCATAGTAGTTGCTTTGTTACTTCATTTCCTTACAAACGTTAATTTTCCATGTAAATATTTTCAAAATTTGTAATACATTATCCTCAGTAATACGTATTTACGGTATATTAGATTTGCGAAAACATTCTTTCAGTACCTATAAGGCTACTAAATAAATAGGCCTATATCTGAAAATTTCACTTTTCTATAAAACAAATTTGAAAAAAATATTCCTTTTGAATAAAAAAAAAACAAACTTGTGTAAAATGAGCATTAAAATTAAAACTTACGTTCTTATAATGCACTTATACTTCTCAGACAAGTCTAAAAATTAAAATGGATACAGTTTTAATAAGTTCTCGCCCTTTTGTCCATTGAATCAATGCTGGCCATCCCTGTATATAGCTCGAACAAACGGCATACACTACGTCACTCGTCTGTCTCTTTCCTTTCCGCTGTAAAGCGCTCAGGCTCTCCTAGGCTCTAAAGCGCGCTTGCGCCTATGGGCATCAATTGACATGCCTGAACTAAGCCTTCAGTATGCAGGTAGACTTTCCCTGTCCTAGTGACTACAAAACATGATGGTATAGTGTTCATGTTGAAATAAGGGTATTGACTGTTAAGAATTTTGTGCGAGATCGTGCGTATTTGCTTGCTTTCCACACAAAACCAATAAGCGGTAAGTGTGAAATACCACATTCAGTATTCCCAACGTAACACACATAACAATTTCCCTCTTCTTACCGCTTAAGCGCCATATTCATTTTACTGCTTTAGGCTTTTAACATATTATTTTTAGATACGTTTAACATAGTAATAATTATAAATTGGAAACTTACCACTGCAATTTCACCTAAATTGCACTGTTAATTATTGTTTTTAAATATCTGCAAAAATTAAGTAAACTCTACAACACCACAAAAGTTACTGCATTTGTAATGCAAGTAACATTAAGGAAGCCGTGAAAAAATCAACAAGATTCCAGATGCCGATGTTATTACTGCAATATGTTATATAAATAATATTGTTAAATTATTAAAGTGAAAAATAAGTCATTACATAACCTTACCGTTTGTTTTAAGTTCGCATTTATAGACTGGGAAAAAAAAAGACAGACGTATATCACGGCCTGCTGGAATATAGTAAACACAGAAAACATTTTATAGCAACAATGTTGAAGATAGATATTTTAGTTTTTAAAAGTTGCCGTCATTGAACAGAAACCAAGATGGAGATTTCATTGCAACTAATTAGAAATTCGTCTTTCAGGTATGTAATAAACGATCTTCGCACAAAATAATGTACGATACACGAGCGGTATGTTTGTTTTCATGTTCTCGGAAATTAAAAAAGCTCAACTACGTTTCGCTTTTTCAATCTTTTCCTCGAACATGAAAACATCAAGATACCGCTCATGTAACGCATATTACTATTGTTGTGAATAAGATATCGGTTATGGTTAGGTTAGTTTCACATCAGGCCTCGATTTCTACCACTGTTATCCATTAAAAATATATATAATCCTCTGAAACCCCACCATAACTTTTTGGGACTTAGTATATATTTCTGTCCCTTTTTCCCCATTGGATTGATTGGATAGAATTTTATAGATTGATTGATTGACTCACTTATCATTACTTCATTCATAGTTGGGGAAAACCTTGTAAGAATACACTCAGTCAATCAGTGCAAGCTGGTTTTGAACCCATGACCGAGAGCGGTTTCTGACCACGAGAGCAACTGTCACTGCACCGCCTGAGCTACTCGCTGGTAGCCCATTGAATTCTCGTAAATTAAAAAAGTTACATTAATAATTTAAACTGTGGAATGTGAAATTTTTACTTGTCGTTGACAGGATGTCGGTTGTTCCACTCTGCATCTGACAGAAGCAATTACAAGCTACAGCAATAGAAGACTCTTCTTCCACCGCCCTTGGGACTCTTTATTTATTGTTAGGGACGTCAGTCGGAGAGAGAGAGAGCGTGGGGGCGGAGGAGAGAGAAATTTCCTCTGTGTTCCTATTTGCATAATTAATGCAATTCTTGGCGCATGGGAATCTTCTACTGTACTTGTAACAATGCGGAGTTATTCAATCATCCCTCGTCTTTTAATGTAGTGCGAGTGCGTCTTCTCTCCCTCCCTGTTCTCCCTCCTTCCTAAATTGATGAAGGGACGCCGCTGAACGATACACAGAGCTTCCTCAACTGTTTTCCTCTCATCCCCTCGCAGGTGATTCATATGACCCGAGTTTTGAACTCGGGTCGTTTGGAATGCGATTGACCATGTGTAAGGGATGTCCCAAGTTTTGCATTTCCTGCACTAGAATTATAGTAGCTTTTCCCTGGTTGTTAGGACTGTATATTCCTTTTGTAACCACTTTTATTCCTAGTTCATAGTATAATGTTACAGAACAATGTAGTTTTCCGATTTTATTTTCAGTCTGCGCGGTTAATATTCAATATAATAAAATAAAGTATAGTTCATATTATACACATATGTATATATATATATGTATATATATATATATATATATATATATATATATATATATATATATATATTTTCCGTTGTATTATGTTGGGCTGCACCTTGTGTTCTTGTATTGGAATGCAGCACGTTTTCCTTCATTGGACCGTACTGTGTTTTGTTGTATTGGACTGCAAAATGTTCTATTGTAATGAACTGCAGTGTTCTATTTCATTTGGCAGCAGTGTTCTGTTTTATTCAATTTTCTGTTTTATTGGGCTGCACAGTGTCCTCATTTATTGGACTCTCAAGTGTTCTGTTTCATTTGGCTGCCAATGTTAGGTTTAATTGGACTGCACAGTGCCCTGTTTTATTGGACTGCACAGTGTCCTGTTTTATTGGACTGCACAGTGTTCTGTTTTATTGGACTGCACAGTGTTCTGTTTTATTGGACTGCACAGTGTCCTGTTTTATTGGACTGCACAGTGTCCTGTTTTATTGGACTGCACAGTGCCCTGTTTTATTGGACTGCACAGTGCCCTGTTTTATTGGACTGCACAGTGCCCTGTTTTATTGGACTGCACAGTGTTCTGTTTTATTTGGCTGCAAAGTAGCTTCTCTTATTGGACTGCACAGTGTTCTGTTTTATTGGACTGCACAGTGTTCTGTTTTATTGGACTGCACAGTGTTCTGTTTTATTGGACTGCACAGTGTTCTGTTTTATTTAGCTGCAAAGTAGCTTCTTTTATTGGACTGCACAGTGTTCTGTTTTATTGGACTGCACAGTGTTCTGTTTTATTGGATTGCACAGTGTTCTGTTTTATTGTACTGCACAGTGTTCTGTTTTATTGGACTGCACAGTGTTCTGTTTTATTGGACTGCACAGTGTTCTGTTTTATTGGACTGCACAGTGTTCTGTTTTATTGCACTGCACAGTGTTCTGTTTTATTGGATTGCACAGTGTTCTGTTTTATTTGGCTGCAAAGTAGCTTCTTTTACTGGACTGCACAGTGTTCTGTTTTATTGGAGTGCACAGTGTTCTGTTTTATTGCACTGCACAGTGATTTGTTTTATTGGATTGCACAGTGTTCTATTTTATTTGGCTGCAACGTAGCTTCTTTTATTGGACTGCACAGTGTTCTGTTTTATTGGACTGCACAGTGGTCTGTTTTATTGGATTGCACAGTGTTCTGTTTTATTTGGCTGCAACGTAGCTTCTTTTATTGGACTGCACAGTGTTCTGTTTTATTGGATTGCACAGTGTTCTGTTTTATTTGGCTGCAACGTAGCTTCTTTTATTGGACTGCACAGTGTTCTGTTTTATTGGATTGCACAGTGTTCTGTTTTATAAGACTGCACGTTTTTCTGTTTTATTGGGTTGTATTGTGTTCCGTTGTATTGGAGTACACAGTGTTGTGTTTTATTGGGTTGCATTGTGTTCCGTTGTATTGGAGTACACAGTGTTGTGTTTTATTGGGTTGCATTGTGTTGTTTTATTAAACTGCACGTTTTTCTGTTTTATTGGGTTGCATTGTGTTCCGTTGTATTGGAGTACACAGTGTTGTGCTTTTTTTGGGTTGCAATGTGTTCTGTTTTATTAGACTGCACGCTTTTCTGTTTTATTGGGTTGCACTGTGTTCCGTTGTACTGGAGTACACAGTGTTGTGTTTTATTGGGTTGCATTGTGTTCCGTTGTACTGGAGTACACAGTGTTGTGTTTTATTGGGTTGCATTGTGTTCCGTTGTACTGGAGTACACAGTGTTGTGTTTTATTGGGTTGCATTGTGTTCCGTTGTATTGGAGTACACAGTGTTGTGTTTTATTGGGTTGCATTGTGTTCCGTTGTATTGGAGTACACAGTGTTGTGTTTTATTGGGTTGCATTGTGTTCCGTTGTACTGCAGTACACAGTGTTGTGTTTTATTGGGTTGCATTGTGTTCCGTTGTACTGCAGTACACAGTGTTGTGTTTTATTGGGTTGCATTGTGTTCCGTTGTACTGGAGTACACAGTGTTGTGTTTTATTGGGTTGCGTTGTGTTCCGTTGTACTGCAGTACACAGTGTTGTGTTTTATTGGGTTGCATTGTGTTCCGTTGTACTGGAGTACACAGTGTTGTGTTTTATTGGGTTGCATTGTGTTCCGTTGTACTGAAGTACACAGTGTTGTGTTTTATTGGGTTGCATTGTGTTCCGTTGTACTGAAGTACACAGTGTTGTGTTTTATTGGGTTGCTTTGTGTTCCGTTGTACTGGAGTACACAGTGTTGTGTTTTATTGGGTTGCATTGTGTTCCGTTGTACTGGAATACACAGTGTTGTGTTTTATTGGGTTGCATTGTGTTCCGTTGTACTGGAGTACATAGTGTTGTGTTTTATTGGGTTGCATTGTGTTCCGTTGTACTGGAGTACACAGTGTTGTGTTTTATTGGGTTGCATTGTGTTCCGTTGTATTGGAGTACACAGTGTTGTGTTTTATTGGGTTGCATTGTGTTCCGTTGTACTGCAGTACACAGTGTTTTGTTTTATTGGGTTGCATTGTGTTCCGTTGTACTGGAGTACACAGTGTTGTGTTTTATTGGGTTGCATTGTGTTCCGTTGTACTGGAGTACACAGTGTTGTGTTTTATTGGATTGCACAGTGTTCTGTTTTATAAGACTGCACGTTTTTCTGTTTTATTGGGTTGTATTGTGTTCCGTTGTATTGGAGTACACAGTGTTGTGTTTTATTCGGTTGCATTGTGTTCCGTTGTATTGGAGTACACAGTGTTCTGTTTTATTGGGTTGCATTGTGTTCCGTTGTATTGGAGTACACAGTGTCGTGTTTTATTCGGTTGCATTGTGTTCCGTTGTACTGCAGTACACAGTGTTGTGTTTTATTGGGTTGCATTGTGTTCCGTTGTACTGGAGTACACAGTGTTGTGTTTTATTCGGTTGCATTGTGTTCCGTTGTATTAGAGTACACAGTGTTGTGTTTTATTGGATTGCACAGTGTTCTGTTTTATAAGACTGCACGTTTTTCTGTTTTATTGGGTTGTATTGTGTTCCGTTGTATTGGAGTACACAGTGTTGTGTTTTATTCGGTTGCATTGTGTTCCGTTGTATTGGAGTACACAGTGTTCTGTTTTATTGGGTTGCATTGTGTTCCGTTGTATTGGAGTACACAGTGTCGTGTTTTATTCGGTTGCATTGTGTTCCGTTGTACTGCAGTACACAGTGTTGTGTTTTATTGGGTTGCATTGTGTTCCGTTGTACTGGAGTACACAGTGTTGTGTTTTATTCGGTTGCATTGTGTTCCGTTGTATTGGAGTACACAGTGTTCTGTTTTATTGGGTTGCATTGTGTTCCGTTGTATTGGAGTACACAGTGTTGTGTTTTATTCGGTTGCATTGTGTTCCGTTGTATTGGAGTACACAGTGTTGTGTTTTATTGGGTTGCATTGTGTTCTGTTTTATTAGACTGCACGTTTTTATGTTTTATTGGGTTGCATTGTGTTCCGTTGTATTGGAGTACACAGTGTTGTGTTTTATTGAGTTGCATTGTGTTCCGTTGTACTGGAGTACACAGTGTTGTGTTTTATTGGGTTGCATTGTGTTCTGTTTTATTAGACTGCACAATCACTCGTAGGTGGCGACGCTTGTGTGAATGACGAAATATCATGTACTCGCCATTGTGTTAAAAATAAATTATTTCCCTTATACGTGCTGTAATGGGAAAGTAGAAGATAAATGAATCAGAGTCACTGGACTTGCACTCTTGTAGCTTCGTTGAAAGTGGCCTTCAGGTCGTTAAAAGAAATATATGTGGCACTCTCCCCTCTAGGCTACTTAATTCATTCTGAGGAGTCCGTTTCTGCTGAAAAGACTTAAAAAAATAGAGGGAGGGGGGGGGGAAGAATCTAAAAGAGAACATGAGGTACTATAACACATAAAAGAGGACAAAAGTCCATAGGTAAGCAGGTATGATAAACTTACAGGAGATAATATTCAAGTACCCACATAAAAGTAGTGTTAATATCTGAGGTGGGTATGGACCTCGAATAAATTCTGTTGGGCTGACGTAGCTCTTAGTTAAAGATTGTTAAGTGCTCGTTTATCATTCGGTTAATGAATAAAAAGCGATTCCTAAGTATTGTTGATATACTTACTTGAATTTATAAGGCTATAAAATAGTCCTGTGTACGGTCATCAACTTTGATCCTCTAATGCAGAGCGAGAGATAAGATAGATTTCGTGTTCGATATATTTATAAAATGGAGAGAATGATTCCATTCTTCTAACTCATCGATAAAGGCCCTAGTCTGTACTAACCTTAACCTCGATACTTATCTGGGGTCTTTTCTGATTCTACACCATATTTTATCGTTAATATCTACAGCCATATACTTCCAAACGTTCGAAAACATATATATTATGCTATCATTGGTTATTTTAGTTTCCTTTACAATTAAAATTATTATTTCATAATTATACAGGGCTTTCATTTCAAAACTTCCCAGTCTATATAAGTAATTATTTAAATTGAATTTCATGTAAACAAAAACACGGCAAATTATATATTGAAGAGGAAGTCTGAAACCAGGCTTAATTGCATTTTAGATTTCATCCCCCCACCTCCTGGCCACCCCCACTTTTAAATGTCAAATGGCACCCCTACATTTTTATACTTAAGAAAGAGTATTAAATTGTTTATGCACCTCATTCATTTGTTTTCACATCTTTTGCTTTCTGTCCTCGCCGTGCAACCTGGATTGTTGATTAGAGCTGAAGAGAATAAAGCTACAAAAACTTATTGAGCATTTCATGTAATAGTACTTTTGTTTATTAAATTATTTTAAAATCGTATATAACTCTTTATGAGAAAACAAATCATACTTATTGGTTAAATTTAGGAAATTACACAAAATAAACTGTGATTTCATCCTACAATCAACTGATAACAAAAATACAGGTTGCCAGGCGACGATAGAAAATGAAAGATGCGAAAACAAATGAATGAGGTATATAAACAATTGAATGCTCTTTCATATTTGAGTATAACAATATAGGGGTGCCATTTGGAATTTTAAAGTGGGGGTGGCTGGGAATGGGGTGAAATCAAAAATGCAATCAAGCCTGGTTTCAGATTTCCACCTGAATATCTAAATTGATTTTTTTTTTGTTTAAATTGAATTAAATTAAAATAATTAATTATTTAGACCCGGAAGTTTTGAAATAAAAGCTCTGTATATTGATTATTGTTTCATGTTTGTTGCTTGGATTCGCAGATGGCTCTTTATTTTCTAGTTATAATTATTTTGCAGTGATAGTGTTTTGTTGTAAGCAAAATGAATATGTACTTTGAAAAGTGAACAAATGTAACAAATACAGCATGAACTGTCATGTAGGCAATGGGTAATGTACGGGGTGTTTCAGAAATACTTTGACAAACCTTGGAGGCATATTCCTCTTACCAAAACAAGAAAAAAAGTTCATATAAATATATCTTCGAAAATCCTTAGTTTTTTAGTTATTGATGAAAGAACATAATGAAACATCTGATAGATATTGTCAGCTTGGTAGCAAATGTTGCAACTTTAATCAATTCAGAAACTCATAACAAATGTTCACAATGTTCTCCTCTTGCTTCTACTGTCATTGTTATGAGTTTCTGAATTGATTGAAGTTGCAACACTAGCTACCAGCTGACAATATCTAACATGTTTCATTATGTTCTTTCATCAATAACTAAAAAACTAAGGATTTTCGGACATATGTTTATATGAACCTTTTTTCTCTTTTTGTTGTGGGGAACATGCCCCCAAGGTTTGTCAAAGTATTTCTGAAACACCCTGTATTGTAGCGTCAAGAGTAGTTATGTATATTTGTAAAATTAGCTTCTTGTTCTTTCTACTGCAGCAGGGGATGAGACTAAATTAATTAAATGTCTAAACATAATAATTAACACTAGATGCAATAACAATTTTCCTTTTATGTTATGTTTCAAAGAAAGTGAAAGTTAATAAAGTCAATGTGTTTGCGGCGTTCTGTTGCAGTAATGGCCCGAGAGAAATGGGTGATTGCTATACAAGCAGATAGATAAAAATAATCTTTTGTGCGAGATCGTGCGTATTTGCTTGGTTTCCGCACAAAACCAATCCGCGGAAAGTCTAAAATTCCACATTCAGTATTCTCAACCTAACACACATAACAATTTCCCTCTTCTTACCGCTTAAGTGACATATTGATTTTACTGCTTTAGGCTTTTAACGTATTATTTTTAGAGACGTTCTATATAGTAATGATTATAAATTGTAAACTTACCATTGCAATTTCACCTAAATTGCAATGTTAATTATTGTTTTTAAATATTTGCAAAAATTAAGTAAACTCTACAACTCCACTAAAGTTACTGCATTCGTGATGCAAGTAACATTAAGGAAGTCGTGAAAAAATCAACAAGATTCCAGACTCATCATACACTGAGGGAAAAAAAAAGACAGACGTATATCACGGCCTGGTGGAGTATAGTAAAGACAGAAAACATTTTAAAGCAACAATGTTGAAGATAGATATTTTTGTTTTGCAAATTTGCCGTCATTGAACAGAAACCAAGATGGAGATTTCATTGCAACTAATTAGAAATTCCTCTTTCAGGTTTGTAATAAACGATCTTCGCACAAAATAATGTACGATACACGAGCGGTATGTTTTCTTTCAATTCTCGGAAATTAAAAAAGCTCAACTACGTTTCGCTTTTTCAAACTTTTCCTCGAACATGAAAACTTCAACATACCGCTCTCGTAACGCATATTACTATTTTTGCAAATTAAACCGTTTAGCCATGAGTTTAATCTGAATAATAGTGAAAATCGTTGAAATAAATCTGTAAACATTGGGTAAGACTTTTTTTTCTGTTTAACGGTGTTTCATTGAAGAAAAAGTGTAATAAAACTCCCACCCAACCTTCCATGTTTTCGTTCGCTCGCCCGTACATGCATAACGATGAATTTTCCAGCCATCTCTTTAACTGTCCTCGAACTCTCCTATATTTATCCATGTAACTACAAATTGCTGAAGTAAAAGAAGTTTCGGTTGCTTAGAAACCTGATTTTTTTTTTCTAGAGGTTGTTTTAATTCCGCTAGACGTAGCGTTACCTCTGCAGTGTGTTCATATAGAAGTTAAGCCGCCAGCCATTATGGCTACGGTTATTACACGCCTCAGAATGCAATATTTTGTAGCAACTTTTCCTTCTTAGTGGCTTTTCTCTTAAGAAATATCTTTACTGGGAGAGAGGGAAATCCATCATTAGTTGGAAGCAGTGTGTAGCAGGAAAGAACCACAAATCCGGACTAGCTCCTCTGTTCTTTATGCTTCAAAAATTCAAATTTATAGTTAAAGTGGGCTGTATGGATATTTCTTATTAGCAGAAATATATCTTGCGGTGTTATACGAAGCGACTGGAGCTTTATTACAAATCCGGTAACGTCCATCCATCACTAAGTAGGTCAGGTTTGCTGCTACAGTATGTTTTCAAACGCTTAGCAAGTATTATGTATTGTTATTGCCAAATAAAGCAGTTTTGTTTTGAATACAGGGTGTTTCAAAATGATAGTGAATAACAATAAAGCGATTACCGAGGATAAATATGAATAGAAGCTATTTAAACGCCTAGCAAGTATTATGTATGGTTATTGCCAAATAAATCAATTTTGTTTTGAATACAGGGTGTTTCAAAATAATAGTGAATAACAATAAAGCGATTACCGAGGATAAAAATGAATAGAAGCTATTTAAACGCTTAGCAAGTATTATGTATGGTTATTGCCAAATAAATCAATTTTGTTTTGAATACAGGGTGTTTCAAAATAATAGTGAATAACAATAAAGCGATTACCGAGGATAAAAATGAATAGAAGCTATTTAAACGCTTAGCAAGTATTATGTATGGTTATTGCCAAATATAACACTTTTGTTTCAAATACAGTGTGTTTCAAAATAATAGTGAGTAACAATAAAGCGATGACCGAGGATAAAAATGAATAGAAGCTATTTAAACGCTTAGCAAGTATTATGTATGGTTATTGCCAAATATAACACTTTTGTTTCAAATACAGAGTGTTTCAAAATAATATTGGATAGCAATAAAGCGATGACCGAGGATAAAAATGAATAGAAGCTATTTAAACCCTTAGCAAGTATTATGTATGGTTATTGCCAAATAAACAGTTTTTGTTTTAAATACAGGGTGTTTCAAAATAATAGTGAATAATACGAATACCGAGGATAAAAATGAATAGAAACAAATACAACAATAGTTCGCGGTATACTAATAAATGCTCAAAGATCCTACTCACATGATAATATGACCTAAGATGCCAAAAGTGTATAGAAAACCGTCGGACAATTCCATGACAACAGGAACTCCAGTCATATCAGGAAAACAATAGATTTGTTTTCTAGTAGACATGGTAATTGATCAGATTTTTTGTATTCGATAGATATTAGAGAAAAATAGGAGTATAAGGGTACAGTAGATCAGTTAGTCATAGATATCAAAAATGCATATGACTTGGTTAAGAGAAAAGTTTTGTATATTCTTACTGAATTTGGTATTCCCAAGAAGCTACTTCGATTAATTAAAATGTGTCTCAGTGAAACGTACGGCAGAGTCCATATAGGTTAGCTTCTGTCTGACGCTTTTCTAATTCACTGCGGGCTAAAGCAAGGAGATGCACTATCACCCTTACTTTTTAACTTCTTTCTAGACTATGCTGTTAGAGAAGTCCAGGATAACAGAGGCTTTGAAATTGAACGGGTTACATCAGCTGCTTGTCTATGCGGATGACGTGAATATGTCAGGAAAAAAAAAACACAAACGACTAGGGGAAAACACGGGAATTTTACTTTTTTACTTGAAGCAAGTAATGAGATACTGTAGGTTTGGAAGTAAATCCCGAAAAAGTAAAGTATGTGATTATGTCTTGCGACAAGGATGTAGTAGGAAATGAAAATATAAAAATTGGTAATTTAGATTTTTAAAAGGTGGAAAAGTTCAAACACATTGGAGCAACAGTAACAAATGACACTTGAGACGAAATTAAAAGCAAAATAAATATGGAAAATGCGTGTTATTATTCGGTTGAGCAGCTTTTATCCAGTCTGCTTTAAAAAAAAAACTGAAAGTTAGAATTGATAAAACAGTTATATTACCGGTTGTTCTATATGGTTGTGAAATTTGGACTCTCACTTTGAGAGAGGAACATAGGTTAAGAGTGTTCGAGAATAAGGTGCGTAGGGAAATATTTGGGACTAAGAGGAATGAAGTGACAGGAGAATGGAGAAAGTTACACAACGCAGAACTGCACGCATTGTATTCTTCACGTGACATATTTAGGAACATTAAATCCAGACGTTTGAGATGAGCAGGGTATGTAGCACGTATGGACGAATCCAGAAATGCTTATAGTGTGTTAGTCGGAACAGTTATGAGGAAAAGGGGGAGGCCGTGACGTAAATGGGAGGATAATGTAAAAATGAATTTGGGGACGTGGGGTATGATGGTAGGGACTGGATTAATCTTGCTCAGGATAGGGACCGATGGCGGGGTTATGTGAGAGCGGCAATCAACCTCTGGGTTTTCTAAAAGCCATTTCTAATTATTATTATTATTATTATTATTATTATTATTATTATTATTATTATTATTATTATTGGTAGACGGATAGAGTTTATCATCACCTTTAAAATGATGTCGCTGAAGATAGGGGATGCAGTTTGAAATGAAAAAGTGGATTGGGGTGGATGAAAGGGTTAAACAGAAAATTTATTCAGCAGTGGTTTTGAACTTCTCTCTCGAAAACTAAATCGCTGTGTTTTTCCTCAAAATCATATCGCCTCTTCACCTAAAGGTATTCGGTTTGGAACGTTTTGAAATGAACACACAGCATTATAATAATAGACTACATGTAGATTACTAACTCCTCATACACGTAAGCCTATTAAAAATTTTTAAAACAACTTCTATATTACCTACAGTGTGTCTGTATATCATTGTTACAAAATTCATCTTCAATAATTTGATTGTCATCTATACTAATAATAAATCTGTAGCCGAAATTTTTCTGATAATTTTCGATTTTCCAAAAATAATTGGTCATAACATATATAATTAACCACTCAACCGAAAATCGCATTTTTGAAATTTTTGTTGTATGTCTGTCTGTATGTTTGTTACCTTTTCACGCGATAATGGCTGAACCGATTTATATTAAAATTGGAATATAAATTAAGTTCGTTGTAACTTAGATTTTAGGCTATATGGCATTCAAAATACTTTATTTAAAAGGGAAGTTATAAGGGGGCCTGAATTAAATAAATCGAAATATTTCGCTTATTATTGATTTTTGTGAAAAATGTTACATAACAAAAAGTTCTTTAAAAATGATTTCCAATACGTTTTATTCCTTAAAAAATGTTGATAGGACTGATATTTAATGAGATAAATGAGTTTTAAAATTAAAGTAACGCCATCTAAGACGGTGCAATGAATTAAGAACAAATGACTTCGTCTATAAGGGGCCTTGGACAACAACAATCGAAACAGGGGCCTTGGACATCAACAATCGAAAGCTATTGAACATAGCCTACAGAGAATGTTTGTGTGTTTGTACGAAGTAATAGCAGAAGCTAAATTAACCGATTTGTATAATTAATTGTTATTTCACCATTGGAAAGTGTAGTTTCTCTAGATGGACATAATGCTATAATGTTATTACAGTAACGTCTGAGTAAATCGAGGACAGGTAAGATTAAAATAGCTTCTTATGCACAGAAAATTTGATAGGCTATTTTGTACATTCGTTTTCTGTATTTCTTAAAATAATATTTATGTACACTCATTTTAATCTCGGAGAATTAACTAACAACGAGAGTGTATTGATTTAGTATGCAGTAATAGTACGTTAGCTTAGCAATCCATTATTTTATAATTCAAATTTTAATTATACTCAATTGAATCGCGTTAAAATACATAAAATATATATGCAATAAATGCAATGCAAAAAAATTGGGTAATGAGCGAAGCAGATTATCTTGCGCTGTTGTAAAAGTTGTTCCCTGGATCAAACGTCCTATTTTAATTATGTAATTACTTTATATTTATTTCTAACAGGTGCAGCGGAGCACACGGGTGCGGCTAGTTGGAAATATTTCTGTTTCTTGCATGATATTCCTACGTAAGTTTGACATTTGTACCGTTGTCTCTGAGAAAAAGTCCAGTCCATAATGAACTTCTGTCCAATTAGGCCTACATTCCATAGGATTGCGGTAATGGCGCTTATGGATCTATTTTGAAACCAAAAGTATATTAAAAGAAAGTTGTAGGAGGAAATCATGCAATCTGCTACGTTCTGATCAATTATAATTAGAAATTTACTGTATATACTTCGAACGGTGACAATTTATAACTGTACAGGTCGCGCGGCTTCTTTCAGACGCCATTGATACTTACGTAACATTGTTTTACCACTACTGGAGTTGTACTAGAACTGACGCTTCCTCACTTTAATATGTTAATTGTAAATAGTTGATTGAAAGGTAGGCGACATCATAATAAAGAAACTCAAAAGCTTTCTTGCAATGACAAAATTAAACCACTTTGGCATGTCTCAAACGCCATCCGAATACTGCAGGTTTAATAAAGATATGACTTTTGCAAGAGAAGAGTCTCTGTCCTCGCATCTTTGGGAATCGATCCCACGCGAACGATGATCTCGTTATGATGCCAGCACTCGCGATGCTTCATCTGTTGCAAATGTGGGGATGATGGGGTCATTAATGAACAATTAACCAACTGGCGTTCAGTCGGGCTGTGCCCTTCTGTAAACAGCTCGACAAACTCTGCTCGGTCCTGCCATCTGTAGCTATAATATGCAACTTTGTGCCACTGCCTGTAATGTGAATGGGTTCCTTTGTTAGGCTCCATTGAGCTGCTTTGTTTGATTGGTCAGTTGGATGGCGAAGATATCTGATAAATTGCATGCTTGCTTCTGTTCCTTTGTTGGTCGGCTGATTTTTCTCGTTTATTGATTATTTCTTTGTTCTGGTAATTTGTTTTATTCCTTTGTGACTTTGTTGACCTTGATTGTATTTTTTTATTGATTTTATTCTTAGTTGTCTGATCGATTATATTATTGGTTAATCGATTTCTTGGTTCGATTATCGTTGGATTATGTCCGTTAGAAAGTGTTGTTTTCATTAGTTAATTGTAGGTTATTTTCATTCATTGGTTGATGAGTGTTTTCGTTTAATTGTTTTTCTTTTATCATAATCTTTTCCACCTATTTCTCTCATTTACTAAATGAACACTTGCTCTTGTTGGCTAGATAATCGGTTGCTCTTGTTCATTAGATGGTCAGTTGCTCTTGTTGACTATATGATCGGTTGCTCTAGATGGTCGGTTGCTCTAGGTGGCTAGATGATCGATTGCTCTCGTTGGCTAGATGATCTGTTCTGTTCTAGTTAGCTAGACGATCTGTTTCCCTCATTGGCCAGATGATCGGTGGCTCTAGTTTGCTAGACGATATGTCCCTCTTTCGCTAGGTGATCGGTTGCTCTAGTTGGCTAGGTGTTAGGTTGCTCTCGTCTAAGATCTGATGTTCTCGCTGGAAAGATGATCAATTGCTCTAGTAGGCTATATGATCGGGTATTCTAACTGGCTAGGTGATAGATTGCTCTAGTTGGCAAGACGATCGGTTGCTCTAGTTGGCTAGGTGTTAGGGTGCTCTCGTTGTCTAGGATCTGTTGTTCTCGCTGGAAAGATGATCGATTGCTGTACTAGGCTATATGATCGGGCATTCTAACTGGCTAGGTGATAGATTGCTCCAGTTGGCTAGACGCTCGGTTGCTCTTGTTGGTCAGAAGATCAGTTGCTCTTGTTGGCCAGACAATCGGTTGCTCTACTTGGCTAGATGATCGGTTGCTCTCGTTGGCTAGATGATCGGTTGCTCTTGTTAGGTGGTTAGTCTGTTACTTTCTTGGTTGGTTGCTCCTGTAGGATCGTTGATCGGTTGCTCTAATTGAGTCTTACAAGGAGTAATTTGTTCTGTTTTCTTATTTCATTGGACTAATTTTGTTCCTGTGTTAAAAACCTTGGAGTTTACTTTGATAAGCATTTAAACTGGAATAACCAAGTAACCCATACTACCAAAAAAGTGCTTTCCATACTACATTCCTTAAACAGCATTCGAAAATTCCTCCCGCTATCACTCAAGAAAATACTAGTGGAAACACTAGTAATGCCCCACTTCGATTATTGTGATTTTCTACTGACTGACCTCAATGTCAACCAGTCGCAAATATTACAACGTGTTCATAATTCTTGTGTTCGCTTCGTCTGCGATGTCCGTCAGCTGACCACATTACCCCATCCTTCCAAACTCTAAACTGGCTACGGCTTAACGTACGTAGAAATTTTCATTCTCTTGTTCTCCTTTTCCAAGTCCTTCACACCTCTACACCTACCTACCTTGCCTCCCGTTTCAGTTACCTGTCATCATATCATAATCTCTTCACACGCACGCAAAATAGCCTCATACTAGCCATACCAACACATAAGACATCATCGTATTGATCATCATACACAATCTCGCTATCGCGCTTGTGGAATACCCTACCCAGTGACATCAGAGACTGTTGGAATTTAGTAGCGTTCAAAAGCAAACTTATTAAGGATGTTCTTACTGGGTAGAGTAGGTTTAAGTTTTACTTAATAAAAGAAATGCTTCTCTCTTCTTAACTTTTACAATAAACTGTCTAGCTTTTATTAATCGGTTAATCTTTTAGTACTTTGATTTTTATTGTATTTGTAAATTTAATATTAATTGTAATTATAATTGTAATTGTATTCTTAATATTGTAGTTGTAATCCCCTGGTAGAGAGGAAGAGAAGGCCTGTTGCCCTTACCTCTACCAGGTTAAATAAATAAATAAATAATTAATTAATGTTTTGTTGACTGATTTGGTGTTTCTGCTTGTTAGTTTGGTTATTTCTTGTCAGCTGATTTGGATAACTGTTTGTTGCCTGGGTTTATTTTTTTTTCCCCCCCGCTAGCTGGTTTTCTTATCAGATTTCTACATTTCCACCTGCTCTAAATAAAAACACAGTAACATTCTTATGATGTGGTGACAGTGAAACACACTGTCTTCGTCTAAAATAATACAGAAAATCATGTGATATCGGGCAAACAGTAATGCCCTAGATGTGGTTAAGCCCTACAACCATAGGGCTTCACTTATCTTTAGATTTGTGCCATTGGTTGCAATATAACTTGCAAATGAAGTTACATAGCGGTTCCTTCAACTTGTTCGATACTGGGCGAGTGTGCTATGATTTAATAATACGAGGTTTTAGAACGTAAGGGAAATGTAACGAAAATGTAGGCCTATAGAATCCAAGCGGTGTTGACGAAATTCCATTTAACAGGAAGGAATGGCTTTGCTCGCTTACACAAAAGAGGATATTGGGTTTCGAAATATGTGGTACAGAGCTTAGACTGTCTTGTGAGGAAGCGGCATTCCACAGACGGGCGTGTCGGCGTGCTCTCACTGTGGGAGGAGCGATATTCGTACCTCTGCAGTCACAATTTTTGGTTTCGTGGCGTTACTTTCATTGCTACGACTTAAAACTACGATAGCATTTAATGTAGACTATATATATATGATTACATAGTAGTGTTACTAGGCGCGACATATTCAAAATATCTATACTAATAATAAATCTGTAGCCGAAATTTTTCTGGTAATTTTCGATTTTCCAAAAATAATTGGTCCTAACATATATAATTAACCGCCCTGAAACCGAAAATCGCTTTTTTGAAATTTTTGTTTGTATGTCTGTCTGTATGTTTGTTACCTTTTCACGTGATAATGGCTGAACCGATTTATATGAAAATTGGAATATAAATTAAGTTCGTTATAACTTAGATTTTAGGCTATATGGCATTCAAAATATTTTATTTAAAAGGGGGGTTATAAGGGGGCTTGAATTAAATAAATCGAAATATCTCCCTTATTATTAATTTTCGTGAAAAATATTACATAACAAAAGTTTCTTTAAAAATAACTTCCGATAAGTTTTATTCCATGCAAAATTTTGATAGGACTGATATTTAATGAGATAAATGAGTTTCAAAATTACAGTAACAATGCCATCTAAGGCTGTGTAATGAAATAAAAAACAAATGACTTCGTCTATAAGGGACCTTGGACAACAACAATCGAAAGCTATGAAACATAGCCTACAGAGAATGTTTCTGTGTTTGTATGAAGTAATATCGGAAGCTAAATTAACCGATTTGTATAATTAATTTTTAATTCACCATTAGAAAGTGTACTTTCTCTAGATGGACATAATGCTATAATGTTATTACAGTAACTTGTGAGTGGATCGAGGACAGGTAAGATTAAAATAGCTTCTTATGCACAGAAAACTTGATAGGCATTCGTTTCCTGTATTTCCTAAAATAATTTTTATGACAAAATGAGTGGTCTCTGGATCAAAATGATCGCATTTTAATTTTTTTAATACAATTTAAATTAAGTAACATAATAAATTTATCCTTCTATCAAACACGAATGTTCCCTGGATCAAATGTCCTATTTTAATTATGTATTTAATTTATATTTATTTCTAACGGCTGCAGCGGAGCGCACGGGTACGGCTAGTATTGAAATAAATTAATAAATTCTATTAAAATTCTGCGCTGTTTGTTCTTAACAGATACGTTGCATATTCCGAATGAAAGAAAACAAATAAATCCATCTGAAGTATTGGATATAATTTGCGTATTAAGAAAATGATGTTCTACGAACTGTAAAAAGACGAAATGACTCGATAAAACATTATCCAAGACTGAATAAACGTTACAAAGGAGAAAGAAAATAAATTAACATAACAAATTGATAGCACGTGTTTAACATAAAATTATCATACGAAGACTAGAATTCGTAAAATTCACGTGATGATGTCAATGAGTGTTATACAGAACTCTGATTCTGCCTACGAAACCATTAAATACCTCCCACATTTCTCGACTGTTATTTGGTCTGCCTAAGCAAAAATGAACAGCTTAAGTCGACACCCTATACATGTCAGTCATAGTCAATTTCATATTGTGGTATGCCGATAATCTATTAATATTTGACTGTAATTATTTATTTACTGTGCCATCTTTGCTTATCTTGAAAGTTAATAATTTACATTAACGTTTTCGATACATGTGTATCATCTTCAGATGTAGAGTGTTAAATAAACATTTATGATGAAAAACTTGCCTTATAGTATGGAACTTATTATGATTTTCGGATCTTGCTAAAGTGAATTGCTCTAACTTAACCTAATTTGGTCTATAATACACATGTTACATTAAGTTAAAGTCATTTGCAGTCCATATAGTACAATTTAAAAGATTTAAAATTATTTAAAAGTGATGTAAAACTATAAATATAATCTGAGAAATATAAAACGTTATAGGTAAAGCTCGGAACTTGGGGACTTGTGTCGTGTGCATGAGTAAGGTTACAGGTACAACGTACACAATGTTCACGCTGCAAAGTGCTCAGGGACAGTCGTATGCACTAAGAATTTTTTTTTTATTTTATTGGGTTATTTTACGACGCTGTATCAACATCTTGTAACAGTCGTCGTCGCCCTCGGCTGCCAGCTCCGAAATATGGAAAGTATCTCGAGGATGGCACGTCGATGTCAATAATTAATTATATACACTGATTAATTTGGGCGCCAGCCTCCTCGAGATTACTCCGGTAGAGGTATGAGATTCCCAGGTCAGCTGCAAAAACGGTCGGGACATGGGGTTTGGGAGACGTGCTCGTAGGTTGAAATGATGTAGGCGCACACCAGAAGTTGTTGGTAAGAACTATGAAAGCGTTTATTATTACTATTAAGTGTTCGTTTCAGATCAGCAGAAATGCGCGTCCAAGTGTATAATATCTAGCTCTCACTTCCCGCAAGTTGGTATACTAATTTCTGAGTTCACGTAATTATATATTTTGTACTATAAAACACCAGTAATATAACGGACAGTTGATAACGTGATGAGAGGAAAGAATTCAGACTTATAATAATAATGCAACACACGACTTCTAACTACACTCACTAAAAAATTCTAAGTCCGTAAATTGTTATACTTCCGAGTTAGGTTTGCCGAGAATATGTGGAGTGCAACTTCTCCGTACGCGTTCTATATGCCTTCTGTCCATCTGCCAAATCTATCCCCTACTTTCAACCACCAAACATAGAATTTCACCCTCCTATCTATATATCACGTGTCTCTATTAAGGATCCTGATTGGCCATGATTACACTTACGTCACTTAAGACGCGTTCTTCAAAAATTGTTCGTTAACTAGAACATCTCCTACTTCCGGCGTCCTGACAATTCTCTGACATATACCAGATCATCTCTTTTGGAACCTGGCTTGGCGTCATCTTACTGACCACCTGCAGGCAAAGTCCATACATTCCCTCATCAGTCAACTCCACGCCTGGACACATGTTTCCTGTCAGCCTGGCTTCCCTTCGGCCTTCCTGTCCACCTGTTACTTCCGTCTCACATTCTGTAACTTACACGTCCATGCTTCCTATCCATATAAGAATATTAACACGAAATACTAATCTAATGAAAATCTCCTCATCCTATACGAGGAACCGTCTCAAATGCCCTCTCATAACAAAGAATATTCCCAAGGGAATATTTGTTGTTATGAGACGTCCCATAAAATACCTTCGCTACTAGTCTCCGGTGTCCCCTAATTAGTCACACTTGGATACACGTTTTACTATGCTTATAAATAATGTACAAATTTACACTTACAATTATTACATATTTACAACTATTCACATGTATGAATCTATATACACACCTCACGCCTGCTTACATCTCACACGCCAGTTTAACTGACTTCTACCTGACATATATACAGCATCCAATCGTAACATTCAGGGCACATCCGAATACAATGGCGCTCTCTCACTCACATTCATGATCGGTTCCTTGATACATACTTATACTCATAACATAGAAATAAGAATTATGAACCACAATGAAAAAAATACACTAAACAATACACACTACATTTTAAAATACCAATTAACCCTTTATATCATACTTCATACATTAGCTTCAGCCTTGAAAACACATTTACATTCATAAAACCGAAATAATTATTAACCAGAATCAAAATTATACTAAGAGGTACATAATACTTCTGAAATACTAACTGACTCTATTTATCATATCTCATACATGAGCTGCAACCTTGAATACACATCTCGAATAACGTCCCCTCAATATAGAGGACAACTTTATGTCTCGAACTAAAAATGATGGTCTGGCACTTAATATTGATTCTAAAAAAATGGATACATATTCAAATCGATACTTTCAACCTCTACAAATGAATGAACATAAATGAAGTTAATTAAAAAAAATATTCTATCATTATTATTAATCATTATTAACATTATCTTTAAATTATTGCCACAGGGAATACTACTTATCGCGTGATCTTATAAGAAAACACACAAAAACAACTAATTCTGAAGGTGGCAAAAAGAAAACAAAAGTAACAAAATTTTCACAAGGTACCATTTGCAGCACTGAAATTAGTTCTTGGTTCTAGTTGCTTATACCGCTCAAATACTACATGCACAAAACAAACACATTCTTATTTTTCTTATAATTAAAATCATATTATTTTCAACTTTACACAAATTCTCGTTCATTAACCTGGTACGTCGCCTGGATGTCTATCATGAATCGGATCGTCATTCTCCGAATGGGATCGTCTGCGGCCTTCCTCATATGTCATTGTGCCATTCTTAAATTGACAGTTTACACGTGGAGACACGCTACTCCTCACATTAAATCTACCAGCATGCTTCCACTTAACTTTTTCTCCTCCTGCAGAAAAATGAGGCCTCCAATAGCCCTTCCTATATTCACTCCTTTGATCGTCGCAGTACCGCTTTGTACCATTGTTAGAAAATCGGTCATTATTGTAGGGTTGTAAACCATGACCGCCAGCACTGTGTGGCCGATCCCTACTCCAACCGTCATTATGGTCATTGCTTTTGTACACTCTGTGGGGTGGGAAGGCTTCTTCTGCCCTCCGCCCCATGTTTGTGATGGTTTTAGCATTCTCTTTCTCGCTCCCAAACTCATCAAACTTTTCGATTACTCTATTTACTTGCTCCTTGAATGCTCCATAACTTTCTAACACCTGGCTCTCTAACCTGATACTGTCCTCGGCTAGTCTATACTGCAATTCATTATTATTCTCATCGAGATTATCGTCCAATCCATTAATATCCATAGTTATTTTACTTTCCAGCTCATTATTATTTTCGGCTACTTTAATATTCAATTCCTCAGTATTCTCATTAATATCCTTAGCTAATTTACTCTCCACTTCATTACTATTTCCTGCTATCGTATTATTCAATCCATTAATAATCTCAGCTAACTTATCTTTCAGTTCAGTACTATTTTCATCTAGTTTCTCTTTCAACTCATTGATATTCACAGCTAATTTAACTTCCACTTCGTTACTATTCTCAGCTAGTTCATTACTCAATTCACTAATATTCTCAGCTAACTTATCTTTCAGTTCAGTACTATTTTCATCTAGTTTCTCTTTCAACTCATTAATATTCACAGCTAATTTAATTTCCACTTCATTACAATTCTCAGCTAGTTCATTACTCAATTCATTAATATTCTCGGCTAACTTATCTTTCAGTTCAGTACTATTTTCATCTAGTTTCTCTTTTAATTCATTAATATTCACAGCTAATTTAATTTCCACTTCATTACTATTCTCAGCTACCATATTATTCACTTCATCAATATTCTCTTCTAATTTATTATCCGATTCATTACAATTCTCATCTAGATTATCTCCCAATTCATCAATATCCACAGCTAATTTATTTCTCACTTCATTACTATTCTCGGCTATCTCATTATCCAATTCACTAGTATCCACAATTAATTTACTTTCCACTTCATTACTATTCTCGGCTACCTTATTATTCAATTCACTAATATCCTCAATCAATTTACTTTCCACCTCATTACTATTCTCGGCTACCTTATTATTCAATTCACTAATATCCTCAATCAATTTACTTTCCACTTCATTACTATTCTCGGCTACCTTATTATTCAATTCACTAATATCCTCAATCAATTTACTTTCCACTTCATTACTATTCTCGGCTACCTTATTATTCAATTCACTAATATCCTCAATCAATTTACTTTCCACTTCATTACTATTCTCGGCTACCTCATTATTCAATTCACTACAATTCCAGACCAGCATAGATTCCAATTTCCTATAATTCCCGGCTACTTCATTTCTCAAATTAACGAACTGGCTCTCTAGCCTGCTACTATGGCTCTCTAGCCTGCTACTATTCTCAGCCATCTCACTCTTCAAATTACCCATCTCACTCTTCAAATTATTACTAGTTTCTATCATTTCGTTCCTCATCTGATTCATCTGCTCCAATATCCGCTCTAACACATTATTCGACATGACATTGTCCGAACCTCGCGAACTTTCTTTATCTTGGCTAGTACTCGTCCCTGCTGTAGTCTCCATTTTTTTTTTTTTTTTACTTCTAGTCTGGCTCCTTAGCAACATGTAATATATAATATATCTTCAACAATTCCCCTTAAACTCAAAAACAAAATAAACCCTACCAAAATGAATTACACACATGTACATATATATGGACACAACAATTGAAATGAAACCCTTTATGCTTACGTATCGACGTCTTCTAGGTTACGCCTGGGTGATCGTCTCCCCCACCGTCCATCATTGTTCTCAGCTGTTTCGGGTCTGCACGGTGTTGTGGCCGTCGGTCGTTGACACTGCATGACACTGCAAGCTGCTCGGGGTCTGCATGATGTTGTCTCGTCGATCCCTGTGGATTCCTCACGCCATCAGGTGTTCATCTTGTAGCTCGTTGTTCATTCGGGCCTCGCTGCTCATCTCGTGCCCGACGTTGGGACGCCAAATTTGATGCGGTCGTCGTCGCTGGTGCGCCATGTCTGCGACGGTCGTCTGTCGTCGTTGCCCACGACGCCTTTCCTTGCCCTCGGCTGCCAGCTCCGAAATATGGAAAGTATCTCGAGGATGGCACGTCGATGTCAATAATTAATTATATACACTGATTAATTTGGGCGCCAGCCTCCTCGAGATTACTCCGGTAGAGGTATGAGATTCCCAGGTCAGCTGCAAAAACGGTCGGGACATGGGGTTTGGGAGACGTGCTCGTAGGTTGAAATGATGTAGGCGCACACCAGAAGTTGTTGGTAAGAACTATGAAAGCGTTTATTATTACTATTAAGTGTTCGTTTCAGATCAGCAGAAATGCGCGTCCAAGTGTATAATATCTCGCTCTCACTTCCCGCAAGTTGGTATACTAATTTCTGAGTTCACGTAATTATATATTTTGTACTATAAAACACCAGTAATATAACGGACAGTTGATAACGTGATGAGAGGAAAGAATTCAGACTTATAATAATAATGCAACACACGACTTCTAACTACACTCACTAAAAAATTCTAAGTCCGTAAATTGTTATACTTCCGAGTTAGGTTTGCCGAGAATATGTGGAGTGCAACTTCTCCGTACGCGTTCTATATGCCTTCTGTCCATCTGCCAAACCTATCCCCTACTTTCAACCACCAAACATAGAATTTCACCCTCCTATCTATATATCACGTGTCTCTATTAAGAATCCTGATTGGCCATGATTACACTTACGTCACTTAAGACGCGTTCTTCAAAAATTGTTCGTTAACTAGAACATCTCCTACTTCCGGCGTCCTGACAATTCTCTGACATATACCAGATCATCTCTTTTGGAACCTGGCTTGGCGTCATCTTACTGACCACCCGCAGGCAAAGTCCATACATTCCCTCATCAGTCAACTCCACGCCTGGACACATGTTTCCTGTCAGCCTGGCTTCCCTTCGGCCTTCCTGTCCACCTGTTACTTCCGTCTCACATTCTGTAACTTACACGTCCATGCTTCCTATCCATATAAGAATATTAACACGAAATACTAATCTAATGAAAATCTCCTCATCCTATACGAGGAACCGTCTCAATCTAGATTATTTAGCGTCTGAATGATATGAAGGTGGTAATGCCGGTGAAATGAGTCCGGGGTCCAGCACCGAAAGTTACCCAGCATTTGCTCGTATTGGGTTGAGGGAAAACCCCGGAAAAAAACCTCAACCAGGTAACTTGCCCCGACCGGGATTCGAACCCGGACCACCTGGTTTCGCAGCCAGACGCTCTGACCGTTACTCCACAGGTGTGGACCACTAAGAAAATGGTCACATCGAACGACAAGAAGATGGACGAGGAAACTATGTCTTGTCGAAGCCAATGACATTCAGAGAATTACAGGTAAACGTTTGTTTGAGGAATTAGAAAATACGTGTTATTCGAATAGGTATTATAGAAGTTTGAAAATACATTTTTTTAATTTTAGGTACAGAATTTCGTGGAGGACTTCGGAGGAGATACATTATTTTCTTCGAATGGAAAGTTTATATTTTGTAAGTTGTGCTACACATAAACTAGAGGTTGGAAACGGTGAAAGACATTGCAGTCCCTTAAATCGGTGGAAAATTTGTCCACAGCCATGGAACAAGTCGTAGAGGGATCTGCCCTAGTAGTGAGACACAAATTGAAAACTATTTTCGAGAAAAATTTGGGAAATACTTATCTTTCTCAGATACGAGATCAGCTAGCAACTCCTGAAAATCGAATAGAAAACAGTGACAGTGAAAAAATACAGTATTTTAAGTTTCTTCCCGTCACTTCATGTGAAGTGGAAATAAGTTTTTCTCGTTTCAAATCATGTTTAACTAACAGGCGAAGAAGTTATGGGTTCGAAAATCTTCGAATATCCGTAGTCATACACTGTAATAAAATGTACAGAGCAGAACAGTAAATTTGATATATTTCTTGTGTTTATTTTCATTATACATATGCTTTAGAATTACGTGTTTCAACCTACCATAGTACAATCAATATGTTGTTACAGCCAGAAACCACTTTTATAGCAGACCTGACTGTACCTCCGTGCTGGAAGCGGGAGTTGTTGACATGGAAGTCCAGTCGCTTAGCCACGTGCAAAGGCACAAGTCTCCAAGTTCCGAGCTTTGGTTATAGGACACTTTAAAACACCGTAAGCACTTGTTGGCTGTGTTTGCCAGTTTTTAACATCGTTAGATGGGGCTGCTTCTGTTGATCTTGATTTTAACAACGAACTGAAACGGAGTACTGTTTATATCACTAACACGTCTATAATTATTAACAATGTGTATTATTAAAGCATTTCATTCGATTTTGGTCAATAGATTGATGTGAAAATCATAGATATATGTTGCTATGTGTCGATGGTTTGACGTTATTGGTACAAGATGGATGTTGTCGAGTCCATGAGTTTAATACAGCCTTGCGTGTCTGTAACAATATGCGTAAATATTAATAAAATGATTTTAACTTAATGTAACATGTGTATTATAGACCAAATTAGGTTAAGTTAGAGCAATTCACCTTAGCAAGATCCGAAAATCATAATAAGTTCCATACCATAAGGCAAGGTTTTCATCATAAATGTTTATTTAACACTCTACATCTGAAGATGATACAAATGTATCGAAAACGTTAATGTAAATTATTAACTTTTAAGATAAGCAAAGGTGGCACAGTAAATAAATAATTACAGTCAAATGTCAGTCACAGTTTCAAGAGAATATACAGGGCTTTCTTTTCAAAACTTCCCAGTCTAAATAATTATTTAAATTGAATTCAATTTAAACAAAAAACGCGTCAATTTAGATATTGAGGGGGAAGATGGGTGGAAACAAAAATTCTCTCCGGCACCGGGATTTGAACCCGAGAGCGTCAGCACGTAGAGCTGAAAAACCAGGTTCAAATCCCGGTGCCGGAGAGAATTTTTCTCCATTTCCACTTATCTTCCATCATATGATGACGCAGAATTTCTGCACGGAAATATCATATGTAGGCCTACTTCGGTACATCATAACAATATTGAGGGGGAAGTCTGAAACCTGACTTCATTTAATTTTAGATTTCACCCCCACTTTGAAATTTCAAATGGCACCCTAATATTTTTATATTTAAATATAAATTTTAGAGCTTGTAGAGTCTTTCTTGTAAATTTCATTTTCATAATTGCATAAAGTAATTGAACACATAATATGCATGGATGTTATGTTATGTTTTATTTAACGACGCTTGCAACTGCCGAGGTTATATCAGCGTCGCCGGTGTGCCGGAATTTTGTCCCGCAGGAGTTCTTTTACATGCCAGTAAATCTACTGACATGAGCCTGTCGCATTTAAGCACACTTAAATGCCATCGACCTGGACCGGGATCGAACCTGTAACCTCGGGCATACCAACTCCGCCAACCAGGCCGACAATATGCATGGATTTTTACAAATAATTAAGTGGGTTCTATTATATATTGGTTATAATTGAAGAATCAACTTCTTGTTTATGCGGATGACATGAATATCTTAGGAGAAAATCCACAAACGATTAGGGAAAACACGGAAAGTCTACTTGAAGCAAGTAAAGAGATAGGTTTGGAAGTAAATCCCGAAAAGACAAAGTATATGATTATGTCTTGTGACCAGAATATTGTACGAAATGGAACTATAAAAACTGGAGATTTATCGTTCGAAGAGATGGAAAAATTCAAATATCTTGGAGCAACAGTAACAAATATAAATGACACTCGGGAGGAAATTAAACGCAGAATAAATATGGGAAATGCGTGTTATTATTCGGTTGAGAAGCTCTTATCATCCAGTCTGCTGTCCAAAAATCCGAAAGTTAGAATTTATAAAACAGTTATATTACCGGTTGTTCTGTATGGTTGTGAAACTTGGACTCTCACTCTGAGAGAGGAACATAGGTTAAGGGTGTTTGAGAATAAGGTGCTTAGGAAAATATTTGGGGCTAAGCGGGATGAAGTTACAGGAGAATGGAGAAAGTTACACAACGCAGAACTGCACGCATTGTATTCTTCACGTGACATAATTAGGAACATTAAATCCAGACGTTTGAGATGGGCAGGGCATGTAGCACGTATGGGCGAATCCAGAAATGCATATAGAGTGTTAGTTGGGAGACCGGAGGGATAAAGACCTTTAGGGAGGCCGGGACGTAGATGGGAGGATAATATTAAAATTGATTTGAGGGAGTTGGGATATGATGATAGAGACTGGATTAATCTTGCTCAGGATAGGGACCGATGGCGGGCTTATGTGAGGGCGGCAATGAACCTTCGGGTTCCTTAAAAACCATAAGTAAGTATAATTGAAGAAATCTTCTAAACCATAGTAATTAACGTTTTCTGTAGTTATGAAAAACTCAAATACCACAAAAAAGTATAATAGAAAAAAAAATAATTTTCATTAGTTTTAATAATTTAACAAAAATATTGGTCTTGTAAACCAAACATAAGGAACACTTAATATGAGAATTTGACTCACCGAAATTCATAACAATAGATCAGTTTTATTTCCGATACAAAAAGCAATACAAACAACCCGTTAAAATTTGTTATACAGTGTAATCTAAATGTGTTGTGATATGCTGTCCATACCCTTAAATTTATCAAGGGGTTTATTTAACGTAATGTTTCCCGTTGCTGACATCCCTTTCAGAAACACTCCTACACCTTCAGCTGGATTTGAACTCATGAATGACACTAAAGCTAAAATAGGTTCTTCACTCATCTACCTTTCTGCTTCCACACGAAACATGCATTACCCAACTAGAGGTCTGTGCGTGTGTGTGAATCAGCGAGTGTGTTTGTGGGAGTTCTGGTTGGAGTCTAGTTTAATTAGTTCATAAATAAACTTGAAATTTCCAGGCTCTAGTAAACTGTTTTGCAATAATACACTCAGTGCCTCCCCCGTAACCGTATGTATATGAGGAGGCTAGGTCCAAAGTTGCCTTGGAAACGCAAGTCCTTTCTATTGTAAATGAAACTGGGCAATATATTTATATTAAATGCATTAATATATACACTGGATCCCCGTTGCGGCCACTGAAGTTAACTACAGTTCCACTACCGCAAGTTCTACCAGCATTTCGGTTTATCCACTTAACAATAAAGGGAAGAACGTTTTATAGTCATTGTTTGCGTAATGTCACTTCCCTAGCTTATGTGTCTAAGCTACCAATTGTATAAAGATTTTTTTTTTTAATTCGTTGTTTAAAATTCGCTTCTTATACTACAGAAACTAAAGGCAAAGGCTGTTGCTATGGTGATATTGAAAGAATGGTAAATTCAGAATGTTTTGTGGGAAGCTAGATCACTTAACTGGGACGTTCCACCATAAATGTCTTCAGAATTATCAGACATTTATCTTTTTGAAGTATTCAAAGAGTTAGCTCTGTCTGCCTCCAGACTAACTGGTCCGAATTCTATTCCCGACTGGGTCAGAAATCGTCATGTAAAATTTCTACCTCGGGACTAGGAGAGATGGCGGTGCACAACTTCTGATCACTAAATTGTGCACCAATATGCCTGGTATAAATCCCAAATCTCTCCGCAGTGCATGTGAAGAGAAGGCATAATGTCATTGTTGATCGTGATTCGTCCGTTGGACGGGGACGTTAAACCTGGCGGCCCCCTTGGTGTATAGGCTACTTGCCGGCACCGGGTTTTCCCTTCTCCCTTCCTCACTTTCATTATTATCCTCACATTTACAGGAACACTTACACATACACTCACCCTAGTACATGACATAACTCTCCACAGATACTACACATGTACAGCGCGGTCCGCCGAAGTGGTGTACAAATTGAAAATGGGTCATAGTCCTGCCATCTATCCGCAGGTTACGGAACCCGAATCACGCAAGTGAAGTGTGTAGGCATTAGATACACATAAACACACAGTAGCCTATTCGAAGAACCTTTATTTGAGAAGTTTATAAATTGCCCTTTCAAAGTTACAGATCTCGAGGTGTTTACTTTTCTGATATGTTATTTCTGTTTTCATGAAGAAATGTTTCAATTTGTATATTTGAGACACGCAAAATATGATTTACTTTTTCGTTTTGCAATGTAGTTATAGGCTAAGTAGAAAATAAAATGGCGATGCCGTAAAAAATCGTTTAGAGATTTACTCGAAAATACAAATTTTCAATATTCTTCGTATGAAAAAAAAATTGGTTTTGGGTGTCTCGTGTTTCTGTACACATTTTTAGTTGGTTATTTAACGACACTGTATCAACTACTTGGTTATTTAGCGTCGATAGGATTGGTGACAGCGAGATGGTATTTGGCGAGATGTGGCCTTAGATTCGCCATAGGTTACCTGACATTCGCCTTACGGCTGAGGAAAACATAAGAAAAAACCCATCCAGGTATTCAGCCCAAGCGGGAATCGAACCACGCCCGAGCGCAACTCCGGATCGGCAGACAAGCGCCTTTGCCGACTGAGGTACGCCATTGGCTTTCCTGTGTACATAGATTTTTCCTAAACTGTTCCACGGACCTATATTGACTATCTACGAATAAATTAGTTCTTTGAATGATGCACAGGAAAGTATACCGAGCGTTCATCAGAAAACAGGTTTCCCTCAGGTAAATGCTGTGTGCCTTTTACTATGACAGATGATGGAACAAAACTGTCGAGGAAATAGTGTGTACATTTCCCCTGAACCGAGCGTGGGAAGATTTTATGTTGCGTAGTGTGGACAGATAACACAGGCTTAAGGGACGTCAAGATTACAAGAAATAATATACAGCTGACTTCCATTCAGTGCAGTTGTTTAGTTTGTGACAATGCAATACACATAACATCATTTATAAAGTGTATATTACGAAAAAAAAAATCGCACAAAAAGTGCCTTACTATTTTTCTAGGATAATAGCTTGCCATTTAAAACCCTTTGAGTTAAAAATTCAGAATTTAGTGATAAAATTGAGAGAAACCTGTTCATTTTTAAAATAAAACAGATCTTAAATCACGTTTTAACTGAAGAGAATGTCGATGATATAGGCTTGAAGAGTCTCCCACGATATCGTTATGAAAGGTGTTTCAACAGGCATGTGTATCCATGGCAACAGCTTGAAAAGCGATAAAATTGTTAAAACTAAAGCCTTATAAGAAAAAAGACATTCATAAAATTAAATCAAACGTCATTTAGAGAGGCAGCTCGACAGTTCCTATACGTATTATAAAGCAAGCCAATAAATTACATAGATGTAATGTAATATATACTTCGCTAGATTTTATCGCCGAAAGCTGAGGCTCTGAATCATCGCTAAGCGGGGTGTTACTTGCCCATGTCACTTTACGAACGGCGGTGTACAAACCGAAACCTGTTCTCAATCGTACACCCGTTATTGCATTTTTAGAAGATTTTTATTGATTTTTATATGCCCTCAGGAAATAACAATGGAAATTTAGTCTAGAATTTTTTTTTTGCGTAGAATAAAATAAGAAATGAAAGATTTCATTGTGAGTTACTGTCGAAAAAAATTGCTAAAATAAATTATATAGGCCTACTTATCAAATAAATATGACCAAGATGCTAAAGCCCATGAAGGGCCAGGGCTGATCAGCTTACTGCTAGTCTCATCTCCACATGCCTCAGCAGAGGTGAACGATCATCCAACCAATACAGAGGGAACGTGGTAGCACAGTAATTCCCTCCTGCCGTTATAGCTAGCTTACGAAACCGGATTTGGATATTCACTGTAGCTCCAAAATTCATCACGATATAGGATGGTCACAGGTCCCATACACTGGTCAAAATTTCAGAGAAAATTACTTCCCCCATGAGAACTTGATCCAGCGCTCATTTTTTACATGTTGTCCAAACATGACGCTATGGGAAATTGGTGTAGGTACAGAAAAAGTTTTTATTTTTCTTTCGGATTTCAATTTAAATGTTTATCTTCCTGGCGCTGCAGGTAGGACAAAAAGACTTTATTCAAGAATTCGTGATGACTACTTGTAAATCACCCTTGTAAGTTGTAGAAACCTTCTCTTCATCTTTTGTGTATTGTTTTACTTCCGTATTTTGTACCACTTACACGCAGATGTGGTGTAGAGGAAGATATGTCTATATAGGGACACATTCTTGCCCACTTTTAATTTCAAAGCTGAATATCTTTCTTCTGTAAGTAATTAAAAATAAACGAATATCGCGTTACTATTTTGAGTCATAATTGAATGCTACAAACATTATGACACCTCCAATCTTTAATACGTAGCTATGTCATAATTCTAATGAAAACCTCGTAAGACTTCATTTGTCTCGATTCCATGGCAACTTCTTTCGTATAATAAATGAGCCTCACAGTTGCGATTGCAATTTTTTTTTAAGATGTGGGGAAAAGCTGTAAGGTTAGATAAAGTGAATTTATTTCGATGAATTTGTATGTCCTACACTTGATAAGTCCAGATATTGTCACTGTAAATTTAGTCGGCTGCTAAACAACTGCACATCAGTCTGGGTTGAAGCCATTGGATCTGTCGTTGCATTGTCGGTGTTATGGATATTTATTGAGCACATAAAAGGGAGGGGGGGGGGCTGGCTTCTGTTGCTGATGTAGATGCAGGCCAAATATTACATAACGCATTCATCAGGTTTAATTTTGTTTATGGTACAGAGATAGACAGGTGTTGGTATTGCGACAGTTGTCCTCTCAAATTGGACTGAATTTAGGATGAGTGATAGCGTCGATACAGTTTTATCAAAGATTATAACCAGGATATCCGCCGTTCGAAATGTCGGAAAATGATCAACTGTTGTACTTCTGACAACAGACCTCTGGAGATATGAAGTAGAGCCACGCGTTTTGCAAGCTGTGACACGCGTTAACATTGTGTGCTGTGGTGGTTAGATTAGCCAAAATAATAATAATGATAATAATAATAATAATAATATAATATAAATAATGATAATGGTGGAATGATATTGATAATAATGATATTAATGATAAAATAGTAATAAAACTTACGAGATGGAGACTTGTTAGATCGTTATACAAGGTAAAGTAATTTGATTAATTTCGGGGTGGGTATTCTTTGAGATATTTCAACGTTTCATACAATTTTGCTCGTTCTTTATTCTTTTTCGAGATAAAATAGTTATTTATGGTACTTGTGAGGTAAGTGCATCTTTATTGCACGAGTGGAAAGATTTAAGCACGAGGCGTCAGCCGAGTGCTTAAATTACACGAGTGCAATAAAGATCACGCTCACAAGTACCATACGTAATTTTATCCATGACCATAACGAAAAATTTTATTATGTTTTATAAAAGAAAATATTGTGAGTTTTATTAGTTACAACAATGTAATTTATTCGTCACAACAATAATTCCTTTCTACAATTCACCTTAAACGCTCTCGTCAACAATTGGATCTTCACTCAACAAAGTATTCGTTATAGCACTCCACCGACGACAATGACAGTTTACTTGGATTATTACGCACAACAATGAACTGTTAATCCGAACTAATATTTACAAAGCACTATTTACAAATCAGAACTACCAGTTCTCAGTTCACAGTTCTTCTATCTCAGTCACTCGAGTTCACGGTATCTCGAACCACAGACCTTCAGAGACAGTTCACTGTACTCGAACTCGGGTCCCTCCAACTGCGGTCCACTGCACTCGAACTCAGGTCCCTCCAACTGCGGTCCACTGCACTCGAACTCAGGCCTTCGGATGCTGACGCAGATGCGGACGCACACTCGAGTCGAACTCCGGCTGGCTTGCTTGCTCTGGCTTTCTCACTGACTGAATAACTGAAAACTCTGAAGACTCTGTCTAGTTCGCTGGCGCCTGCTCTTTTATAGCAAAATCATAGTTGCGAGAACCTTCTACAGGTGTGTAGAGAATTATCTCAATATCTCTACATCGACAGACGTCTGGAATAATCGGGAAGGTCGTTCCACATCCACTGCGTAGCAGCTGCGCGCGCAGACTCGTCGCGTGACGTAATACACCCTCTCCCTTTTCTCCACCGCGCGACGTCACTCCATGTTCCGTGGAGCCTGTGCGATCTGCTTTCTTGCGGGACGCTGGTCGTGAGTTCGATTCTCACGTCGCTGTCACATTGCTCCCTCCTTAGGACTGCTCGTCTCGGGCAGTCCCTTGGTAGGCTGCTAGTCGGGCCAACGTTTGGGGTCCTCCGGCTGCTCCCTCCTTATGGTGGTGCCACCCCATCCTTGGCTTGGCTGGGCAGCAATACTCGTACTGCATGGGCGCCATCTTGCTCTTCCACTTGGCCCTCCAAGGAGAGCTCGCTGGCCACGGGTTGGTCCTCGGCGTCCATCAGGAACACTTCATCCTGACCAAGACGGAGTATACGGCGCCGGACGTCCACCGTCGCATCGAGTAACCGCATGGCGTCGAGTCCCAGGACGACGTCCTCGGTGATGTTGGCGACGAACACCCACATCTCCAGTTTCTTCTTCCCCAAGGTCAGGTCCAGGAAGACCTCTCTCTGGATGGGCAAGCTCTCGCCTGAAGCAGTCCGTAGCTCGTATTGGCGCAGCGGCGTCCTCCCAGGTAGGCCACGCACGACGTCTGGTCTGGCGATAGTGAGCATCGCCCCAGTGTCCACCAGTACTCTGCATGGACGGCCTTTTATCCGTCCTTCAGCAATCAGCCCATCGTCGCACCTTCTGTCGACCGGTTTCAGGACGAGCCGAGGGGACGGTGATGATGGCGCCGACGTGCTCCTCCTAGCATCGGCCCCCTCTCTCTCCTGACTGTTGCCACGTCGGTCGCAACTCCTCCGCAGGTGCCCAGGTTCACCGCAGGACCAGCAGGTGGACACCCGTCGTCCCCGTTGCTCAGGCGACTGCTGACTCCTCTCAGTGCCAGCCACCTCTCTCTCCGGCCGGTGGCCAGAGCGTTCGCAGTCCCTCCTTAGGTGTCCCGGTCTGCCGCAGGACCAGCAGGTGGGCGCCCGTCGTTTCCGCCGCTCCGTTGACTGCTGGCGCTCCTCGACGTCGGCCACCTCTCTCTCCTGCCTGTGACCGGATTGGTCACAGTCCCTGCTCAAATGTCCCGGTTTGCCACAGGACCAGCAGGTGGGCGCCCGTCGTCTCCGCCGCTCCGTTGACTGCCGCTCGGGTGGCTTCGGTTGGCGCCCCCCAGCATCCGTCGCCGTGACGCTCCTGATCCAGTGCGGTGCTGAGACTCCCGCCGCCGACTTGGCCGCCTCCATCCTGAGGGCCGCCGCCAGAGCTGCGTTGATGGTACGATGCTCTGCTAGGAGTAGCTGTTGTTTTATTTCCGGGTCTCGAACTCCGCTGCCGAAGGTGTAGGCCGCCTCTCCAGCGATGAAGTCATTAGGTAGGCCCCTGAGGGCCTTATGGGCCAGTTGTTCCACCGCCATCGCGAATTCTTGCAGGGACTCGCCTGACTGTTGGACCCTCGTTTTCAGTTGGGTCCTGAACGCTGCCGCAAGTTGATGGTCACCATAACGTCCCTCCAAGGCCGCCATTATCTCAGCGGCTGTCCCATCTTCTGGAACGCTGTGAAGAATCTCCGACGCCTGTCCTTGAAGCGCGGCCAGCAGCTGAGTAGTTTTCTCTGCTGGCGTCCACCCATTGTGCTCTGCGATGGCCTCGAACTGGCGACGGAATATCGCCCAAGACGTCGTACCGTCGAACTTCGGCGTCTTGACGTTGTGATGTCTGGCTGAAGCCGATGGTTCCGCAGGGGCACTATATGGAGTCCTCAACTCTGTGGCCGCTTCTTGCATGGCACGTCGAACCTCCTCGGCAACTATCTGTTTATGTTCTCTAGCCTGGCGATCCACCAACGCGAGGATGTGCTTGTTTTCTTCAGCATGTTTTTCCATCACCTCACTCGTCTTGTCCAGCAACTCGCTCGTCTGCTCTTGACGGCGCTCGAGATCGCGGATTTTGCCGTCGAAATGGTCTACCTCCTGTCTCAATTCGGTTACTGCCTCGTTTATAGTTGTAAAATTCTTGTTTAGGTTGTCAAGGTCGGCTTTGAGTTCGTCTTTCACGATGGCGACAATTCCATCTACGTGGGCCGAAACGCTTTCAATTTGCGTAGTGACGTCATTTTTCACTCCGCTTATGTCACTTTTCATCTCTGTTTTCACATCACTTATGTCACTTTTCATCTCCGTTTTAACATCACTTATGTCGTTCTTAACCTCACTGATGTGCTTGTTCATGTTATCTTTTACTTCACTAATGTGCATGTTCATTTCTGCTTTCATTTCTGCGATGGCTTGCAGGATCTGCTGTAGGTTCTCCATTGTCGATAATGTCCCGGTTCTGACACCACTGTGAATTTTATTAGTGACAACAATGTAATTTATTCGTCACAACAATAATTCCTTTCTACAATTCACCTTAAACGCTCTCGTCAACAATTGGATCTTCACTCAACAAAGTATTCGTTATAGCACTCCACCGACGACAATGACAGTTTACTTGGATTATTACGCACAACAATGAACTGTTAATCCGAACTAATATTTACAAAGCACTATTTACAAATCAGAACTACCAGTTCTCAGTTCACAGTTCTTCTATCTCAGTCACTCGAGTTCACGGTATCTCGAACCACAGACCTTCAGAGACAGTTCACTGTACTCGAACTCGGGTCCCTCCAACTGCGGTCCACTGCACTCGAACTCAGGTCCCTCCAACTGCGGTCCACTGCACTCGAACTCAGGCCTTCGGATGCTGACGCAGATGCGGACGCACACTCGAGTCGAACTCCGGCTGGCTTGCTTGCTCTGGCTTTCTCACTGACTGAATAACTGAAAACTCTGAAGACTCTGTCTAGTTCGCTGGCGCCTGCTCTTTTATAGCAAAATCATAGTTGCGAGAACCTTCTACAGGTGTGTAGAGAATTATCTCAATATCTCTACATCGACAGACGTCTGGAATAATCGGGAAGGTCGTTCCACATCCACTGCGTAGCAGCTGCGCGCGCAGACTCGTCGCGTGACGTAATACACCCTCTCCCTTTTCTCCACCGCGCGACGTCACTCCATGTTCCGTGGAGCCTGTGCGATCTGCTTTCTTGCGGGACGCTGGTCGTGAGTTCGATTCTCACGTCGCTGTCACAATATGTTGAAAATAAGTCCTCATGTAATCACATACCAAGGCATGGATTTTAGAATCAATACGTGTACTAGGTAGGTCATGATGTAGGAGGCCATGATTAGTAAAGAATGGTATCTAAGGCGTTGGATAAATAACAAATTATAATTAATTATATAATTTTAATATATATTTTTTCATTTTAAACGTGTATTTTCGTCTTTTTGAAGTTTCAGGGATTATTTAGAAGTTTTCACGGGACTAATGTGATTAAAATAATTTCACATTTTACTTCTGTAAACTTAAGAGGAATATTAAAACTTAATTAATCATCGTGTCTGTTTAGCTCAGTTGGCTAACGCGTGTTGTTTTTAAAATCCTATAAACCCAACTTCGTAGGTTCAAGTCTCCTCGCATCCCAAAAGATAAATTATTATAACATTTTAAAAAGATGCATATTAGATATGGATGTAATGTAGAAATTACGACGTAGCAGATAGAGAAAAGAGAAGGAGATTGAATGTATGTATATTTAAGAAATGGTAATAAAGAAGTAGAGGTAGTGACATCTAGTAACTAATATATTAACTTCTTGAATAATAGTTGAATGGAAATGTATACGTGTGTACCCGGGTACTAGGAAAATACTAATGAACTGTGAGATAAAGTTCAAACTGTGAGGTAAAGTCTTTATCTCACTAGTGGAATAAAGTAATGTTGAATAAAAGCCTACTTTACAAACGCTAAAGTATTTAGTAAAGGCATGTTTTTCGTTATGGTCATGGATAAATTGTTTTATATGAAACATTTCATGGCGTGTTGTTGGAAAACAATTGATTTACTTCCCAACATGCTTAGTCAGTTTGAGAGCAGTGTATTATGACAAATTATTGAAAAAAAAAAATGGTTTTGTCCTTTCAGTGTGCAGAAATTTGATCCGAACAAATGTAACTTTTCGTTCTGCCATGAAATTTTACAACGTTACATTTGTTCCGATCATAATACAGTGCTATCTTATATTGACCGAGCAGATTGGGAATTAAATCAATGGCTTTCCCAAAACATGCTTTGAAATAGTTCTTAAAAAACAGTTTTTGTCTCGAAAAGGAAGCAAAAGCGAGCAAAGTTTTATTAAACTTCTTTGTTTGAAATGACTCAAAGAATAGCCCTTTGAAAATTAATGACATTATTTACGGTTCACCTTGAATAGCTATGCAGATTAGAAAACAATCATCAGAGAATGATACAGACCAAATTAGATCTAGAATTAAAATGTAGTTCACTATTTAAATATTTTAAATCGAGTAAAATTGTCCATTAAAATTTGAGAAAACAATTTATGGACAATGACTTTGTTTTTGTGTGACTTCATTTTTCGTATGTTATTTTAGCTGTCATAAAGCAGTATTTGATATCCATTTTTATATTAAATTACCTTACACAAAATACATACAGTGCTTTCATTTCAAAACTTCCCAGTCTAAATAACTAATTATTTAAATTGAATTCAATTTAAACAAAAAAAAAAAAACACGTCAATTTAAATATTAAGGGGCAAGTCTGAAAACCAGGCTTAATTGCATTTTACATTTCACCCCACATCCCCCAGCCTCCCCCACTTTGAAATTTCAAATGGCAACTTTATATTTTTATACTTAAATATGAAAGAGTATTCAATTATTTATACACCTCATTCATTTGTTTTCGCATCTTTTGTTTTCTATCGTCGCGTGGCAACCTGGATTGTTCTTATTGTGGATTAGAACTGAAGAGAATAAAGCTACAAAAACTTATTGAGCATTGCATATAATAGTTGTGTTTGTGTATTAAATTATTTTAAATTGGTGTATACCTTTCAAGGGAGAACATAAATCATCCTTATTGATTAACTTCAGGAAATTACACAAATTAAGCTGTGTTTTCATCCTACAATCAACTGATAATAACAAAAATACACAGTTGTACATTACCGGTTGTTTTGTATGGTTGTGAAGCTTGGACTCTCACTTAGACAGAGGAACAGAGGTGAAGGGTGTGTGATAATAAGGTTCTTACGAAAATATTTGGGGCTAAGAGGGATGAAGTTACAGGAGAATGGAGAAAGTTACACAACACAGAACTGCACGCATTGTATTCTTCACCTGACATAATTAAGAACATTACATCCAGACGTTTGAGATGGGCAGGGCATGTAGCACGTAAGGACGAATCCAGGATGCGTATAGAGTGTTAGTTGGGAGACCAGAGGGAATAAGACCTTTGGGGTTGCCGAAACGTAGATGGGAGGATAATAAAATAAAATGGATTTGAGGGAGATGGGATATGATGGTAGAGACTGGATTAATCTTGCTCAGGATAGGGACCGATGGCGGTCTTATGTGAGGGCGGCAATGAACCTCCTGGTTCTTTAATAGCCATAATTAAGTAAGTAAGTATGTATGTAATCAAGAGGTTTTTAAACATATTTTTGTCTACATCTGTGGAGTAACGGTCAGCGCGTCTGACCGCGAAACCAGGTGGCTCGGGTTCGAATCCCGGTTGGGGCAAGTTACCTGGTTGATGATTTTTCCGGGGTTTTCCCTCAACCCAATACGAGCAAATGCTGGATAACTTTCGGTGATGGACCCCGGACTCATTTCACCGGCGTTATCACCTTCATTTCATTCAGACGCTAAATAACCTAGATGTTGATACAGCGTCGTAAAATAACCAAATAAAAAAAACATATTTTTAAATTCTGAAGAGTATTGAGTATAAAAGTGTTAAATTCAGTCTCAATTTATCGTTTTTCATTTCACGCACATTTTAAACAAAGGACTACACACTTATAGAGCTTAAGAAGTTTTAATCTTGCTGTGTGTTGAGGTTGAGGTTATATTATCATTTTTATCCATTTATCATTATTTTTATTGAAAAGAGACGTTACAGAGAAATCATTTTCTGTGGCCCATTCTGAAAGTATTTTGTGAACTACTCTATCTTCGTGTATTAGAACACAAGACATTTTATTCAGAAAGAAAAAATGGCCATGCTGAAATCTGACGTCGAACCTGTGACAGAGATATTCATGCAGATCTAAAGCCACTCTTCAACGATTTCGTGCACAGAGACCAGCTCAAAATGGACTTAAACAAAGAATGACATCAAAAAACGCGTATGTCAAACATTATAACAGAACCCGATGAATCTTTTATGCTGATTTAACGCCTCTTGACGCATGTTTTACAGCGCAATGAATCAGAGTTAATGAGAAATATTTAATGAGAGTTGGGCAGCTTTCAAAGTAATTTAGTCCATTAAGTCTCTTTAAAATTTAGTGCCAGTCCAGGCCACTAACCTTTGTCGCTACTCTCGACCTTTGTAGCGATCTGCGCTCCATCTCTCTGCAGGTTCTCTATTAAAAATTCAGTACACAAGTAGGCATATTATACAGGGGTTAATAAGCGTTCTCTCAGAGGCATGTAAATGATAGTACTCCTGAGGGTGCCACTCCAGAAACCGCACAGGGTTGGTTGCGTTATGACTGCCTTCGTGATCATTTTGTTTTCAGCATTACATTTGGATGGGATGGACATAGAATTTTGTGCTTAGTTTCCATAGTTACGACCGTTAAATGTGAAACATGCTTTTCGAAGGCAGAAGAAATACGATTTTTTCATCACCATGACAACGAGTTTTTTTCCTAATATTTTTGTGGTTGTGCATTTTCATGTAACTTAATCTGCAAGATCGTCAGATATTAATAACAGATTAGGCCTAAAGTGAGTTGGGGTAATTTGAGTATTAAAACATCCTTCGTCAAGTTTAGAGTCCCATAGCCTGATACCATGGTAACATTTTTATTCATATATAAAAATTTGTTAGCGCTGTGACCTTCTACAATGATTATACTGCATTTTCTAGTATGTTGGCCTCTTCTTATAATAATAACCCCCAGTTTAACTGTACTCAATTTACCCCATGGATGGGGAAATTTGACTATAATGTGTATTCTTGAAGTAAAACATGTTTTAAAGTCCTTATAAAATCAAATTATCCCAACCCTAGGTTAATATGTGTCACCTAGAATAGAAGTAGAATTTAGGTAGGCATTTAAAAATATATTATTTTATTATTTTATTTATTTATTTATTTATTATTGCATTTTATAAGAAGATATAATGTAGGAAATAAAATTAATTTGTATTAACGTATCAAATTCACTTTTTATAATGAATTAAGAGGTTAGGTACAGCTTACAGCAGTAAAATTTTTGGAAATATTCAACATTTTTTTCTTCCATTACTGTATCTTGTACAATAATGAAAATTGGTATTTTTAAAACACTGTCCTTCTGCTATATGAAAAAAATATTTTTTACGATTTAAAATATGTATGTATATATATATTGTTTTCAAAGTTCAAAATGGTGGCAGTTCACTATGCAGTGATGAAGCGTTTCCCTCATAACTCATAAACTTGTTAACATTTTCATATTACCTCTCTTTTATTTTATTGCTGAAACTCATGTTTACAATATCGTGCTCTTTCAACTACATTCCTTAATGAATATTTTTTTTTATTTTGCGTTAGAAGAAAATACTGATATTTGATCATTTTTAAATGAATTTATTTTTATCAGACAATCTGTCAAAGGTAAAGAAGTGATTTTGCATCATATTGTAGATATGACATACATAAATACACTCAAGAAATTTTATCACAGAATGTTGGATATTTTTGAGTTAAGAGGGAAACGCTTCATCGCTGCACAGTGAACTGCCAGCATTTTAATTTTGAAAAAAAATATATCTATATAAATAATTTTTTTTAATCGTAAAAATATTTCTATTATTTAGCAGAAGGACAGTGTTTTACTTACACATACTAATTTTCATTATCATAAAAGATACAGCAATGGAGGAAAAATTGTTGAATATTTAAAAAAAATTATTGCTGTAAGCTGTACCTAACCCCTAACAACTCTCAAATACCATTTTTCGTATGATCGATGTTTTTCTATCCATAATATTCCTTAACTTTCATCCTCTACCGCTTGCCGATTGCAGGGGACTTTCTTCGCGTGCTATATCTTAGTAGGTAAAAATTAACTTTCTCCTATATCGACGGAGCAGTGTGCTAATAAAATCAGAGTCTAGTATATACAGTCACGAAGCTCAATACGTAGTAAATATGCATCCATAGATAGTTGCTAGCCATCAGGATCGCTACTATCGCCGCATCACAGACAATACGAAATAGTACCTGCACAGTCCATTGTTCCTAGTTCCCTCATAAACTCAAGCTTCGTGGCTGTATATACTAGATTGTGATAAAATCATTAATGCTTTAATAAGTAAAACAGTAACTATGGAAACGGAAAAAGTAAGAAATAAAAACCTCTATTATTTGCTCATTGCAGTGTTTTGTTTTGATCTGAAATATTGTAGGTTAATATTAATTTATAAGTAAGGCTTAAACTTTGATATGAATTTTGAAGACGTCATATTTAAGATAATGTAAATATGAAAGACGTTTCCTGGAAGACTTTTCTTGCAGTATTTACAGCATCCCTTAAATATCTATACTAATAATAAATCTGTAGCCGAAATTTTTCTGGTAATTTTCTATTTTCCAAAAATAATTGGTCCTAACATATATAAGTAATCACCCTGAAACCGAAAATCGCTTTTTTGAAATTTTTGTTTGTATGTCTGTCTGTCTGTCTGTATGTTTGTTACCTTTTCACGCGATAATGGCTGAACGGATTTCGATGAAAATTGGAATATAATTTAAGTTCGTTGTAACTTAGATTTTAGGCTATATGGCATTCAAAATACATTATTTAAAAGGGGGGTTATAAGGGGGCCTGAATTAAATCGAAATATCTCGCTTATTATTGATTTTTATCAAAAAATGTGACATAACAAAAGTTTCTTTAAAACTAATTTCCGATAAGTTTTATTCCTTCAAAAATTTTGATAGGACTGATATTTAATGAGATAAATGAGTTTTAAAATTGAAATAACTGCCATCTAAGGCAGTGTAATGAATTTAAAAACAAATGACTTCGTCTATAAGGGGCCTTGGACAGCAACAATCGAAAGCTATGAAAGATAGCCTACAGATAATGTTTCTGTGTTTGTATGAAGTAATATCGGAAGCTAAATTAACAGATTTGTATAATTAATTATTAATTCACCATTGGAAAGTGTAGTTTCTCTAGATGGATATAATGCTATAATGTTATTACAGTAACTTCTGAGTGAATCGAGGACAGGTAAGATTAAAATAGCTTCTTATGCACAGAAAACTTGATAGGCTATTCTGTACATTCGTTTCCTGTATTTCCTAAAATAATTTTTATGACCAAATGAGTGGTCTCTGGATCAAAATGATCGCATTTTAATTATGCAAATACAAATTATTTAAATTAAGTAACATAATAAACGATTTATCCTTATATCAAACAAATGTTCCCTGGATCAAATGTCCTATTTTAATTATGTAATTACTTTATATTTATTCCTAACTGGTGCAGCGGAGCGCACGTGTATGGCTAGTTGTTAATATATTAACTTCCCCTTTCTGTTTGTTTTTCAGGTGAGTTCAATGAAAGCCGCATTTTCGTCGCATACAGCGTGGTACGTGAGTACACATTTTTGTCAGCCCTGGCTGGTCCTTGTATCTATACTCAACTTTCCCATATTCATACGCTACTTGCATAGGCCTACGACCCTGTGTATAATATCAGGGCCATTACCGTATACAATAATGTGTAACACACACCCTGCTGCAGTCCTAACTTTTGAGAAACGGGGGTTGGGGGTTGTAAGTTACACAACCCTTGCTGTATATATTTCCAGAGTGTACTCCCGCCCTTATAGTCTGCTGCGTTTTCACTCCTCTCGCCTCTGTTCTGTATTCTGAGTTCGAATATTCTGTTAGGATGTTTAACAGGAAATCCGAAAGAGAAAAACAACTGAAATACCGAATATGGTACGGGGTATTCCACTTAGATTGGCGGATACTTGGTTATATCTTTGTTTTAAGGGTAGAGAAAGTTAGTTTAGTATCTAGAGTCGAAATCGCCAATTAAAGTAGTTCAAATTGCTTAGTTTGTATACGCACCCTTAAGCTTCATTGGAAAGAACACAGCGTCATTATTGGATCTGGAATTTTGATGGCCCATAACATAAATTCTCTGTAAATAAGTCATTTGTGATTTAAAAGTCCTTTCAAAAATCTCTAAAAACTATTAAAATTACCTTAATAGTACATTATGCAACGAGCCTATAATGGTAGTAATTAAGACGCGAGTATGTTTATGAAACGAGCGCAACCGAGTTTCATAATTTTCATACGAGCGTCTGAATTACCATTATAGTCAAGTTACATACGACTTTTTATGCTCGACCATATTCCTAACTTGAAATTATTCATAAGTATTCATGTTATTGTTATCTGACTGAGGAGCGGAACTGATCTTGTGCAATACCTCGTAAATTGTGAGATGTGCGCAGACGCGAAAGTATTGATTTTTTTTCCGAGAAACAAATGTCGACATTGACCTTGATATAATCTAGAGAGTAAATAAACATTAATCTTGATATAACCTTGAAATTGAATTAGACATTGAAAAACGAGATGATAAATTGAATTTATTTGAATATTATTTACAATTAACGCTAATTATTATAGTAACAGAACTAGTTGTCTTTCGATTGCATATCCGAGAATAATCTGTACTTGCGCTTTCATATTGCTACAATGGTATTTTCTGATTGGTGGAACACCTGAACTTTAATGAATAGGTGTACTTTAATGAGGTCCATTAAAGGGCTGCTACCAGATGTATAATTACTACATTTCGGCATGGTCGAGCATAAAAATATATTTTGTATTATGAATTTTGCATGTAGGAAAAGAGGTTTTGTACTCTATCTTACTAAATAAAAACTCTTGTGCAAACGTTTAACTGTCTCATACTTATACAGTGAAGAGCTCGTATATAAGTCGTGTGTAAATTCCGGACTATAATCACTATATACGTCATGTATAACAATACAACTGTTACACAGCTCCGTCATAGTTTTGTCATTATTTTATTACGAAAGATAACAGATTAACTGAGGTTCTCTGTAAATACGATAGTGTACGCTAGTGTGCCGCGCTGAGTACCGATAGTACAACTGGGTCTGATCGATTACCACGCTATATTTTGATAAGAGTACAGCTACAACAATATTATTCTATTTATTCTGTGCTCTTTCTTTTGTTCTTATGTTGTTGCAAGGCAACCATCATCATAAAATGACAATCGATACAAACAGCTGTTAAAAGTCGGACATTTTTCTCTAGTCATACAACGCTTAAACAAGGGGTTTCATGTGTATAAACTATTGCAAATCAATTCTCATGTATAGTTGGTACATTTTTTATATAATATCCATCGCATATGCATGGTTTGTTAGTAACGTTTACCATCCCACCTCTGCATAAGTCTAGTATAAAAATTATACAAGGTTTATCAGTAGATCAAAAATATGTAACTAGTAATTAATAATTGTTATAATTGTATTCTAGTAACAACGTTGAAATATAATGCAGTATATTATTTATTTTCTTCATTCATTTATGTCTTTAATTATTTATTTATATACTTATTTATTAATTCGTTCACTTATTCTTGTACTTATTTATGTAATCATTTAATTATTCATTCATTCACGTATTCCTTTATTTTATTTTTTATTCATTCATTCATTCATTCATTCATTCATTCATTCATTCATTCATTCAGTCATTCATTCATTCATTCACTTATTCCTTTGTTTATTTAATCTTTCATTTATTCCTTTATTATTTATTTATTTATTCATTTATATATTTGTTTATTCACTCATTTTATTTATTTATTCATTCATTTAAACTTTTATTTATTTATTTATTTATTCATTCATTCATTTATTCATCCCTTTATTCAATTTTTTATTTATTCAATTACTCATTTTTTATTTATTTATAAATTTTTTATTCATTCATTCACTAATTTCTTTGTTTATTTATTCTTTCATTTATTCCTTTATTATTTATTTATTTATTTATTTATTTATTCTTTCATTTATGTATTTGTTTATTCATTCATTATTTTATTTATTTATTCATTCATTTAATCTTTTATTTATTTATTTATTTATAAATAAAAAATTACAAAAAAGTAGCAATTTTATTATAAATATAAAATGTTATGTTATTATAAATATTGGTTTATTTATTTATTCATTCATTTATTTAATTTATTATTTATTCATTCATTTAATCATTTATTTATTATTCATTCATTCATTCATTCATTCATTAACTAACTCATTCCTTTGTTTATTTATTTATTATTCATTCATTCATTCATTCACTAACTCATTCCTTTGTTTATTTATTCTTACATTTAGTCCTTTATTTATTCATTTATTTCTTTATTTAATTTTTTGTTATTTCATTCACTGATGCATTCACTTATTTCTTTGTTTATTTTTTTCTTTCATTTATTTATTTATTTATTTATTTATTCTTTCATTTATTTATTTATTTATCTATTTATTTATTTTTATTCATTCATTCACTGATGTATTCACTTATTCGTTTGTTTATTTATTCTTTCACTTATTTATTTATTCATTTATGTCTTTATTTTATTTTTTATTTATTCATTCATTCATTCACTGATGCATTCACTTATTCCTTTGTTTATTTATTCTTTCACTTATTTATTTATTCATTTATGTCTTTATTTTATTTTTTATTTATTCATTCATTCACTGATGCATTCACTTATTCCTTTGATTATTTATTCTTTCATTTATTTATTTACTCATTTATTTCTTTATTTTATTTTTTATTCATTCACTGATGCATTCACTTATTCCTTTGTTTATTTATTCTTTTATTTATTTATTTATTTATTATTTCATTTATTTATTTATTTATTTATTTTTTTTTCTTTATTTTATTCATTCATTCATTCACTGATGCATTCACTTATTCCTTTGTTTATTTATTCTTTTGTTTATTTATTTACTTATTTTATTCTTTAATTTATTTATTATTTATTTATTATTTATTCATTCCTTTACGGTTGTAAGGGGTAGTGACGTGCATTCCATAACCTCTCCTACCCAAATCCCAACCCTACCTGCTAGTGGTGCAACCTACTAATTAACTAACGGGGACTCTGGGGACCGAGTCATGGCGGTATGACCATTACATCTAGTACAGAGGAAATGCTGTACTCCCATGCCTGTCCAGAGGCTATAGGTGGCAACCCCACCACTGGACTTACTTCCTCCAGGCTAGTAACCTGTTGGAAGGACATCTTCTTACTAAAAAGTCTCTATACTCTGTTTTGGTAGTGAAGCTTGGACGATTCGTAATATTGATTCACAAAGATTAACGGCGGCAGAAATGAGATTTATGCGTCGGGATACACGAGAATGGATCACATAAGAAATTTTGACATTATGAAAGAATTGCAGATTGAACCGATTACGGAATACCTACAGAAATACAGACAAAACTGGAGATCACATGTCATCGGAATGCCTCGTTCTAGAATTCCACGCCAAATTTTAAATTACCATCCTGTGGGCAAGAGATCCTTGGGCAGACCGTTCAAACGTTGGCAAGAGACCGTAACGGACCACTAGGCCCAATACATGCAAAGATGATTATTATTATTATTATTATTATTATTATTATTATTATTATTATTATTATTTATTCCTTTATTTATCTGCTATTTCGTGAATAAAATAAAAATGTAAATAATATATCCCTAAAATTCGATCACAAAATGTTAATAATTGTATATTTACAAATACTTAACCTATTCAGGCATTGTGAAGTTGAAATAGATGAATATCGATTACTGCAATAAAGAAATTCGATGTTATTATTCAGTAATGCCAATTGCGGAAAGCGAAATACAGGTTTAACAATGTTAATTACATGTACTGCACTTTTCTCTTATTATTATAACATAAATACATTGGCATTTTCTGGTGAAATCATAGTTTAATTTACAATATTGTATAATATAATTACAGTAATCTGATTAATACTTACTTACTTACTTATTGGCTTTTAAGGAACCCGGAGGTTCATTGCCGCCCTCACATAAGCCCGCCATTGATCCCTATCCTGAGCAAGATTAATCCAGTCTCTACCATCATATCCCACCTCCCTCAAATCCATTTTAATATTATCTTCCCATCTACGTCTCGGCCTCCCCAAAGGTCTTTTTCCCGCCGGCCTCCCAACTAACACTCTATATGCATTTCTGGATTCGCCCATACGTGCTACATGCCCTGCCCATCTCAAGCGTAATCTGATTAATACAGTAATTAAATGAAGAATTGTATAGCAATGCTTATGTATTCACAGCGAGACATGTTGCTACACAGAGAAGCCATCTCTGTATAGATAATTAAAACACGAATTTTATTACTCTATACGGAAGGCAGTTTGATCAAAGACCTTGTATATATTACTATGCAAGGTCTTTGGGTTTGATATGCGATGATGTTACATAAATTTGAACATCTGACTTTCTATTAATTGTTTAATTTCATTCACAAAATACAAATTTTATAGGCTACAATTATAGGTTAAGTTACCTGTGGGAGCAGGACCAATGTCAGGTCTGCCTTATTTCGACCGTTACTCGTGCTACAGAAAAGCAGTTTTTATAGCTCGATAAACGCATTCTCGTTGTAGTGTGTAACGGAACTAAAGCTGCATCTACACAGTTGAATATTCCAATCGCGTATGCGTGCAATCTGGGAAGAACATTGAAAGAATCAAGTTTAAAAGTTCTTATGACTTCTTACACTGCATCCTTCTTATAGTCGATTTTTTTTCGTAATTAAAATTCTTCAAACATGAAATTTAATTTATTGCTTTATGCATTTTTCCGTTTGCATTTCATATTTTATATTTTGTCGAAGATTTTGTTTAAGTCTATCTCGCCTTCAACCTTCCTTGCACGCGGTTCTTTTGTACCTGGTTGAACAAAAGCGGGTTAATTCGTTAGTATGAAATGCGTTTGACTATGTCTAAATCTGATTTTCAATACCCAACCCTTATTTGAATTCATTTCCCTCGTTGCTATGAATGTTGGCAAAAATAACCTCACATTATTTCCTCCACTTTTTTCAATTATTCACTTCTATGAAAAATTGAGTGGAAAAATTAAACACGACGGAACCTTCCATCTACCACACAAGTACTTCAGGGTTTGTTTATTAACCTCTCTTCATTTACTCACACACATACCCTTCCCTTGAAATCTTTCCGTGGCATTAAATATGTACGCTGTATGGAAACCTAACTAACTTCATGCTGTGTTAATGTTTGCACAGATTTGAAACGTTTTCATATAGACTCTACCAAAGGAAGTTCATAAATAAATCCTCTGCAGTATTCTGTGTGATTATAATGTAACTGGCACATCACGGGCAGAAGCAAGAAGACGTCCAGCCAGGGACTAAATACAATTGACTGAATTATATTTCACCCCTCAGTATGAACGAAATGTTGCTCACACGAAATGATTCTTCAAGCTGGAATAAACACACAAATTATCTTGACCAATTAGTGTGTACATATTTCCAAGTAATTTATTTATTGTTATTTATTTAGTAGATTTATTTCTACTGGCAGAGTTAAGGTCATAAAGCCTTCTCTTCCACTCAACCAGTATTAGAACAATAGCAAATAATGTGTGTATAGCCATGTCTGTGATACAGGCGCTAACGATCTGGTCTTTAAGCCAAGCGGCCCGGATTCGATCCCCGGGTAGGTTGTGGAATTTGTGGTGGACAAAACAGATGTATGTATGTATGTATGTATGTATGTATGTATGTATGTATGTATGTATGTATGTATATAAAATGTTAGGCAAATATGTAACCTATGTATGTATACTACGTATGTAATGCATATATGTAGTGTATGTATATTATGTATTGTATATGTGGTATGTATGTATGTATGAACATTATGTATATTATGCATTTAATGTATACAGAGTGAACCGTATCAAGGGTTTATTATTTGAGATATTTCATACGAACAATGTTTAATACAATTATTTAGTATATTTTTGCTTCCTTTACGAAAAAAAAAATGTTTTATATGAAACATTTCGTAACGTGTTTTGGAAAAGCCACCGATTTAATTCCCAATATGCTCAGTCAGTTTAAGAAAGCAGTGTATTATGATAATAAATCATCGAAAGAATTTTTTTCTTCAAAATGTGGAGAAATTTCATATGAACAAATGTATCATTTTAAAATCTCTTTTTAGAACGAAAAGTTACGAAAGGAAAGGGACCAAAAACGAAAAACGAACACAGTTGCATACAACTTTTTTTGTTTGAAATATCTCGAAGAATAATCCCTTGAAATTAATAACTTTAATTTTACGGTTCACCCTGTGTATATATGTATTTTTTTTTTATTTTATTCGGTTATTTTACGACGGTTTATCAACAGCTTGGGTTATTTAGCGTCTGAATGAGATGAAGGTGATAATGCCGGTGAAATGAGTCCCGGGTCCAGCACCGAAAGTTACCCGGCATTTGCTCATACTGGGTTGAGGGAAAACCCCGGAAAAAACCTCAACCAGGTAACTTGTCCCGACCGGGATTCGAACCCGGGCCACCTGGTTTCGCAGCCAGACGCGCTAACCGTTACTCCACAGGTGTGGACTGTAGTCTATGTATGTATGTATGTATGTATGTATGTATGTATGTATGTATATATGTATCTATGTAGGTATGTGTTGTATTGTGTGTATGTATGTTTGTATGTATATATTGTATGTATGTATTGTATGTATGTAGGCTAGGTAGGTGTGTATATACGTATTGTATGTATGTAGGTATGTATGTATTCTATTGTATTTTATTGTATTGTATGTATTTATTGTATTGTATTGTATGTATGCATTGTATTGTATGTATGTAGGTATGTATGTATTGTATATATGTAGGTATGAATGTATTGTATATATTGTATGTAGGCCTATGTATTGTACAATATTGTATGTATGTATGTATGTATGTATTGTATACATTGTATGTATGTATGTATGTATGTATGTATGTATGTATGTATGTATGTAAGTATTGTATTTATGTATTGTATATATTGTATGTAGGGGCCTATGTATGTATGTATGTATTGTATTTATGTATTGTATGTAATGTATGTATCTATGTATCGTATTGTGTGTATGTATATATTGTATGTATGTAGGTAGGTGTGTATATAAGTATTGTATGTAATGTATATATGTATGTATGTATTGTATGTAATATAGGGGAGAGTCGGGTAGTATCGGACATCGGGTAGTATCGGACAGTGCGTTTCTTTCATCTACCACCATATGTTAGTACCTGTATGACATGGTTACGTTTCTCTATGCGACATCACAGAAACGTAACCATGTCAATCAGGTACTATCATCGTGTGGTAGATGAAAGAAACTCACTGTCCGATATTACCCGATGTCCGATACTAACCGACTCTCCCCTATGTATCTATGTATTATATTGTGCGTATATATGTAATGTATGTATCTATGTATTATATTGTGCGTATGTATGTATGTATATATATTGTATGTATGTAGGTAGGTGTGTATATACGTATTTTATGTATTGTATTGTATTGTATGTATGTATGTATGTAGGTATGTATGTATGTATTGTATATATATTGTATGTATTTATATATTTATTGTATTGTATGTAATGTATGTATGTGTGTATTGTACTGTATGTATGTATTGTGTATATTGTATGTATGTATGTATTGTATGTATTGTATGTATGTATGTATGTATTGTATATATGTTCGTATGTGTAACTACTCTTATCTGCAGTCCCTCGTCTCTGCCCAGCCCAGTCAGTATCTGTCCCCGCTCCGCAGACATGCCTGCACTAGTATCGGCGTTGTAAATGGGATCGATTTAAATGTGGGTTCCACTAATGTAAGAATTTTATAGCCCGTGTTTATCTAGCTAACAGGTGTCGCTGCGCGGCGGTGTCGTAAACCGAATTAGCAAAAAGTGAAAACGAGGCGGATACATGATTACCGAAGCGACATGTGCTGACGCTATTAAGCGCGCTGCAATCAGCGCCGGATTTATTTACAGTTGTCTTTGGTTCGTTACTCCCTCTGGCGCAGCCGTATCAATTACATTGCAAATGTGTCCCGCTGCTCAACTGTCTCTATCTACTTGAATTTCAATTCGAATCTCCGTGCCATAGTTTTGTCTTTTATTCCATCACAGTTGATTATATTGTCTACCCAACTCACTGAAATACGGAACAATTTTGGTGTTTTAAGTTTTATATTCACAGATGCATAATGTCTGAAAATATAGACAGGAACTACGAAAAGTGATTGGAGATTCATAGGATCCCAGCAATAATCTATAGTAATGTCACAAGAGGTCTGAGATTTGCCGATAAATCCATGAGCTAAGCGATTGGATTTATTGGGGAAATCTCAAGCCTCGAGTGACATTTATTAGGAATATTTCGTGAATAAAATAAAAATGTAAATAATATATCCCTAAAATTCGCTTACAAATGTTAGTAATTGTATATTTATGAATACTTAACCTATTCAGACATTGTGAAGACGAAATAGTTGAATAACGATTACAGCAATAAAGAAATTTAATGTTATTCAGTAATGCCAACTGAGAAAAACGAAATACACGTTTAAAAAAGTTAATTACATGTACTGCGATTTTCTCTTGTTATTATAAGAGAAATACGTTTTCATTATCTGCTGAAATCATAATTTAATATAAGCATTTTATAGTATAATCACAGTCTAGCCTATACCGGTCGCGAAGCTTGTGTTTATGAGGGTACTAGGAACAATAGACTGTGCAGGTACTATTTTGCATTGTCTGTAATGAGGCGATAGTAGCGATCCTAGTGGTTAGCAACTATCTATGGTTGCATATTTACTACGTATTGAGCTTCGTGACTGTATATACTAGACTGTGGTATAATTACAAATAACCTGATTAATACATTAATTAAATAAGCAATTGTTATGAAGGAGTGTCATTTTCTCTAGTTACAATGGACATGGAATTAGAAGACGAAGATGTAGATGTGGAAGTAGGATTTCGCATTTTATTTAGTACAATGGATTCATGCTCATCGATTTACGTGGAAACAGCTGGCGACTCTGACTAAACAAAAGAACGACCATGCGATAAATTGATAGTGATAAATCGAGCTGCAGAAATTATCGCGATGTATGACTGTGATTGGTTGGAATTCAAAGTTTTGTCACACTTCATTGGCCGAAAATGGAGTGACGTCATATAAACGAAATAGTCAATTTAAATCTTGCCCAAATTCAACACATTTCAAGCGCAATAATTAACAATAGGTTCCTAATAGAAACAACAACCAAATTTCTTGGCTTACAAATCGATAATGTGTTACATTGGTAATAAAGAAATTACCCCCAAACTAAATTCAGCATGTTTTGATATTAGCTCTATGCAAAAGATAGTAAATATCAATACCTTAAAAGCAATATACTTTGTGCGAGATCGTGCGTATTTGCTTGGTTTCCGCACAAAATCAATCCGCGGAAAGTCTAACATTCCACATTCAGTATTCCCAACCTAACACACATAACAATTTCCCTCTTCTTACCGCTTAAGTGACATATTGATTTTACTGCTTTAGGCTTTTAACATTATTTTTAGAGACGTTCAATATAGTAATAATTATAAATTAGAAACTTACCACTGCAATTTCACCTAAATTGCACTGTTAATTATTGTTGTTAAATATTTGCAAAAATTAAGTAAACTCTACAACTCCACTAAAGTTACTGCATTCGTGATGCAAGTAACATTAAGGAAGCCGTGAAAGAATAAACAAGATTCCAGACACATCATAGACTGGGGGAGAGAAAAAGACAGACGTATATCACGGCCTGCTGGAGTATAATAAACACAGACAACATTTCAAAGCAACAATGTTGAAGATAGATATTTTTGTTTTGCAAATTTGCCGTCATTGAACAGAAACCAAGATGGAGATTTCATTGCAACTAATTAGAATTTCCTCTTTCAGGTATGTAATAAACGATCTTCGCACAAAATAATGTACGATACACGAGCGGTATGTTTTCTTTCAGTTCTCGGAAATTAAAAAAAGCTCAACTACGTTTCGCTTTTTCAAACTTTTCCTCGAACATGAAAAGTTCAACATACCGCTCTTGTAACGCATATTACTATTGCATACTTCCACTCGGTAATGAGTTTTGGAATAATATTCTGGGGAAATTCTACAGATAGTAACAGTATATTCCTACTATAAAAAAGAGTAATTATAATAATAGTATAAATTTAGGGAATCGTTAAGGGCCATTTTCAAAAAACTACAAATAAAGTCCATGGCTTGTCAGTATATTTTTTCATTAATAATCTTCCTCATATGTAAACGTGATAACTTGTAACTAATTCAACAATTCATAGCATAAATACACATCAAAAATGACTTTCATATTCCATCGGCAAGTCTATCGTGCTATCAAAAGGAATGCGTTATATGGCAGTAAAATTTGTAATAGCCTCCCTATAGAAAAAAAAAGTTCAATTGAAAACATAAGATTATTTAGGGCCAAATTAAAGAAGTACCTAATTTTGTCACGCATTCTATTCTGTAGGTGAATTTATGATATTCAACAACGCTTCATGAATATTTCTGTATTGTATTAAGTATCGATACTAACCCCTTTGTGTTGTAATAGTATATTGTAAAAATCTTTCTTTCTTTGGGATAACCTATTTAAAAGAAACACCATCGATGTTGTCCCCTCAGACATTTTCTTTTCTTCTTTAAACATTTTCTGAATACCGGCATGGGATATTTTTTAAGACTTCAAACAAAAATTTGAATTCTCTATCAAATTTCTTCCAAATTTCACTCACGGCTTACCTTAACTCAATTTACCCCATCTAGTCGCTCCTCCGTATTAAATTCCCACCTGATAGAGGGACAACGAAAGGTGGGACATGTGACATTTACACAAACAATCGCACACAGTATACGCAAGCAAATATGTAAACAAACACTAGAATAATTGCCATCAAATAACCCTCAGCACGTAATGTGTAATATATACAGTGATGTATGTCAACTGTTGATTTATGTAGTTGTGCTGTTGTTATTTTTTTATTAAATAACATTTGTTCAGTCACACGGTATCGCTGAAGTTCTAATGTTATTTTATGTTATGACTATGGACCGTATTCAGTCCCAGATAAGAGTAGGTGTTCATAACGTCAATATTTGGTGCGTGGTAAAGGTACTATCACGGAACACTTGCATCTTGCTGTAGTAGACGTTTTATTCATGATTCAGAACTAGACCTCGAAGACTGTTGAAAATACATTCTGCTGATAAAGATTGGTACTGTGATGACCTTCCCTGAAGCTTAAATAAATAAATGAACAAATAATTTAATTTATTTTTACTGGTACTGGCAGAGTTAAGGCCATAAGGCCTTCTCTTCCACTCAAACATATAAAAATACGTAGCAAATACAAATAACAACAATATAGGAAACACTGGAATAATAATAATAATAATAATAATAATAATAATAATAATAATAATAATAACTTACAAATGGCTTTTAAGGAACCCGAAAGTTCATTGCCGCCCTCACATAAGCCCGCCATCGGTCCCTATCCTGTGCAAGATTAATCCAGTCTTTATCATCATATCCCACCTCCCTCAAATCCATTTTAATATTATACTCCCATCTACGTCTCGGCCTCCCCAAAAGTCTTTTTGTCCTCCGGTCTCCCAACTAACACTCTATATGCATTTCTGGATTCGCCCATACGTGCTACATGCCCTGCCAGCCTAAAACGTTTGGATTTAGTGTTCCTAATTATGTAAGGTGAAGAATACAATGCGTGCAGTTCTCCGTTGTGTAACTTTCTCCATTCCCCTGTAACTTCATCCCTCTTAGCCCCAAATATTTTCCTAAGAATCTTATTCTCAAAAACCCTCAATCTCTGTTCCTCTCTCAAAGTGAGAGTCCAAGTTTCACAGCCATACAGAACAACCGGTATATAACTGTTTTATAAATTCTCACTTTCAGATTTTTTTAACAGCAGACTAGATGACAAAAGCTTCTCAACCGAATAATAACACGCATTTCCCATATTTATTCTGTGTTTAGTTTCCTCCCGAGTATCATTTACATTTGTTACTGTTGCTCCAAGATATTTGAATGTTTCCACCTCTTCGAAGCATAAATCTCCAATTTTTATATTTCCATTTCGTACAATATTCTGGTCACGAGACATAATCATATACTTTGTCTTTTCGGGATTTACTTCCAAACCTATCTTATTACTTGCTTCAAGTGAAATTTCCGTGTTTTCCCTAATCGTTTGTGGATTTTCTTCTAACATACTCACGTCATCCGCATAGACAAGCAGCTGATGTAACCCGTTCAATTCCAAACCCTCTCTGTTATCCTGGACTTTCCTAATGGCATACTCTAGAGCGAAGTTGAAAAGTTAAGGTGATAGTGCATCTCCTTGCTTTAGCCCTCAGTGAATTGGAAACGCATCTGACAGAAATTGACCTATACGAACTCTGCTGTACGTTTCACTGAGATACATTTTAATTAATCGAACTAGTTTCTTGGGAATACCAAATTTTAACCTGTGGAGTTACCAACAATTCATTATTATCCTATTGAGAATAATGAATTGTTGGTAACTCCACAGGTTAAAATTGTGCTGTATTTACTGTATTCTCCATGCTGCAAGAAGTTTTGTTAACGTTGTATTGTATTTATTAACATTCCATGGTAATCATACATTGCTTTACAGCTAGAATATGGAACAAGTCAAAAAACTTAATACTATTATAAAGTCTTAATTTATAGTCACAGTCTAGATGAAATATATACAGACGAGATTTACAATATACTCTTCTAGTACAACACAAAGTTTTAGTATTAATTTCTTGAAGTGTTATTGAATGTCATGAATTCACCTACAGAATAGAAGGCGTGAGAAATTAGGTACTTCTTTAATTTGGCCCTAAATAATTTTATGTTTTGAGTTTCATTTTTTATATCGATAGGGAGGCTATTAAAAATTTTTACTGCCATATAACGCACTCCTTTTTGATAGCACGATAGACTTGTCGATGGAGTATGAAAGTCATTTTTTGACGTGTATTTATTCTATGAACTGTTGAATTAGTTACAAAGTTTTCACGATTGAATACGAGAAAGACTATTAATGAAAAGATATACTGACAAGCCATGGGCATTATTTGTAGTTTTTTGAAAATAGTCCTACACGACTCCCTAGATTTCGCACCTACTATTATTCTAATTACTCTTTTTTGTAATAGAAATATACTATTACTATCTGTGGAATTTCCCCAGAATATTATTCCAAAACTCATTACCGAGTGGAAGTATGCAAAGTATATTGTTCTTAAGGTATTGATATTTACTATCTTTTGCATAGATCTAATAGCAAAACAAGCTGAATTTAGTTTTGGGGGTAATTTCTTTAATATGATTTTTCCAATTTAACACATTATCGATTTTTAAGCCAAGAAATTTGGTTGTCGTTGTTTCTAATAGGAATCTGTTGTTAATTATTGCGCTAGAAATTTGCGAGGTTGAATTTGCACAGGATTTAAATTGAATTATGCTAGTTTTGTTACAATTTAATACTAATTTATTGACTGAGAACCAGTTACATATTTTGAAGAAAATTTCCCCTGTTGAAGATTAGAATGTGTTGGAGTTATTGGCTGTAATTACTATACTTGTGTCATCTGCAAATAATATGGGATGACCTAAGTTCATTGTTGGGGTATTTTCTCACGGATTGGAAATATTTGACAGTTGGCAATCCTGTAGAATTTTTTTTTTTTTTTTTTTTTTTTTTTTTTTTTTTTTTTTTTTTTTTTTTTTTTTTTTTTTAAGTTATCGTGGGAAATTTTTTCACTTACGAAATGTTTACCAGACTGTTGGCAACCCTACACGTCCTAACATTTCATTTATTGTCCTTTTTGGGCACACCGCTAGGGATTTTTTCGGTTTGTTTCGTTATGTGAACGTTCTGACAGACTGTAATGCTAGTAGGAATGCAAGCTGGACTGTACTTTTCATAGCGGCGCTGTGTGGGCAGTACCCGGCACTGGTCCAGCCCATAATGTACGACACAATGACAATGAGGTTGTGACACGTCGTGCCATCTGGTGTTGAAAGGAAGGGATGTGCACCCGCCCGCCTCTCACAATGGCGTCCGTCCCTGTTGTTGTCTGTGCTGTGTTACAAGGAATTCAGTGAGATGTGAAGGATAAGGTGTGGGTGCCGCCTGTTAAGAGGTGATAGCAGCCAGCACGTTCTTAGACAAAGGCACCCGCTGCCTGCAGGTGAAACAGGACTCTTGTGCGCAATGCATATAATTCATGATGTCTTCTCTTCTCTTCTCTTCTCTTCTCTTCTCTTCTCTTCTCTTCTCTTCTCTTCTCTTCTCTTCTCTTCTCTTCTCTTCTCTTCTCTTCTCTTCTCTCTTTCCGCTCCTTTCTCTTCCTATCTTTTCCGTTCCCTTTGCTTCCCGTCCATTTCCCTTCCTTCTCCTTTTCGTTTCCTTTCCTTTTCCTTTTCGTTTCCTTTCCTTACCGTTGATTTTATTTCCTTTCCTGTCTCTTTCCTTCCCTTTCCGTCAAATTCCTTTCCTTTCCTTTCTCTTCATTTCCATTCCGTTCCGTTCCCTTCTCTTTCCTTCCTATCCTTTCCCTTCACTTTAATTTCCTTTCCGTTCCTTTTCATTCCCTTTTTCTTTCTTTGTTTTCTTTTCTTATTTTTCTTCTCTTCCACTTTTCTTCCTTTTCTTTCTTTACTCTCTCTTTTTCATCTTTTTTTTCTCTCTTTTTTTCTCTCTCGCCTCTCTTCTCTCTTTCCACTCTCATATTCTCTCTATATTTTCTCCCTTTCCCCTCTATCTTTTTCTTCCTTTTCCATTTTTTCTCTCCACTCTCTCTTTTATTTCTTACGTTTTTTACCTTCATATTTTTTCGTCTTCTGTCTATTTTCGTTCCTTTATTTCCTTCTTCTTCTCACCTATTCTCCTTCCTTGTTTTCTTTCATCTCTTCTTTTTTATTTTCCAGTCTTCCCTTCTTCTTTTAATCTATTCCTTTTTTGCTTTGTTTCTTTCAATATTTTATGTATTTTTAATCTCTTCTTTCCTTTTCTTCCCCTTCCTTAACTTTCTCCCCTCTAATTTAATTTGCTTTTTATTTTTTAACTCATATTTGTTTCATTTCTTTTCTTCTTCTTTTCTTTCATGTGAATCTTTCTTCCTTTCTCTTTTACTTCGCTTTTCAATTTTCCAGTTCATTATTTTCAATTATTAATGGGACATAAATAACGACGCTGCACCAACTGCACTGCTATCCAGGTTCGGCGTTAGAAACGTGATGTTTGGCAAAATGAAGCCGAGGATTCGTCAGACATTTGTTTTACAATAATAAAATTGCGAAAGATATCGGAATAATCCAAAAATAATCAGCCCAAGCGGAAATGGTAACTATAGAAATGCAAGAAGTAACAAATGAAAAATACCTTGTTAATCCAATAAATAATCAGCGCAAATGGGAGTGGTAACTATGGAAATGCAAAAGGTAACAAATGAAAAATACCTTGTTAATCCAATAAATAATCAGCGCAAATGAGAGTGGTAACTATGGAAATGCAAAAGGTAACAAATGAAAAACACCTTGTTAATCCAATAAATAATCAGCGCAAATGAGAGTGGTAACTATGGAAATGCAAAAGGTAACAAATGAAAAACACCTTGTTAATCCAATAAATAATCAGCGCAAATGAGAGTGGTAACTATGGAAATGCAAAAGGTAACAAATGAAAAATACCTTGTTAATCCAATAAATAATCAGCGCAAATGAGAGTGGTAACTATGGAAATGCAAAAGGTAACAAATGAAAAACACCTTGTTAATCCAATAAATAATCAGCGCAAATGAGAGTGGTAACTATGGAAATGCAAAAGATAACAAATGAAAAACACCATATTAATGCAATAAGTAATGATTGCAAAAGGGAGTGGTAACTATGGAAATACCAAAGGTAACAAATGGAAAAACATGTTAATCCAATAAGTAATCATTGCAAAAGGGAGTGGTAATTACGCAAATACCAAAGGTAACAAATGGAAAAACATGTTAATCCAATAAGTAATCATTGCAAAAGGGAGTGGTAATTATGGAAATACCAAAGGTAACAAATGGAAAAACATGTTAATCCAATAAGTAATCATTGCAAAAGGGAGTGGTAACTATGGAAATACCAAAGGTAGCAAATGGAAAAACATGTTAATCCAATAAATAATCATTGCAAAAGGGAGTGGTAATTATGGAAATACCAAAGGTAACAAATGGAAAAACATGTTAATCTAATAAGTAATCATTGCAAAAGGGAGTGGTAACTATGGAAATACCAAAGGTAACGAATGGAAAAACGTGTTAATCCAATAAGTAATCATTGCAAAAGGGAGTGGTAATTATGGAAATACCAAAGGTAACAAATGGAAAACGCTTTGTTAATCCAATATAGTGATGTATTTCTTTTCTACCTTAATTAATAGTAGAATACTATTTATAACGGTTTAAAGTTTGAAGTGTCTTTGAACGATCTTATATTTCTGCTATTGTACATAACGTGTCTTATTTCATGTCCTTTATTATATAACCACTACGCATACACTCTGGGGACCTAGGTATTCGAGGTTCAGCTTCCTGTCCAGTGACTGGCGCCAAGTTCAACCACAGAGTAGGCGAACTGCTCCAACACCACCATCGCTCTGTAGGTATTCCCTGAGAGACTCGAACCGCGGTCTTCGGCATTGAAATCCTGTCATCCCGACACACGATTCTGTGTTAGTAGATGATTTGCACATCCAGTTGGATGACTCTTGGCCGGATCATGAGATACTGTGGTGCCCGTTCGGACAGAAGCAATTTCATCGCTTCGATGGGACGGAGATCGTTGTGGGGTAATGGGAGACGAAAGCCGTGAAAGGGTGGCCTAGCCAGCAGTATAGTCTTGCAGATTACAGAGTTGTGCGGGGGTGGATAATGGAGGGTTTTATGTACTGTTCGTCCTTTCGTAGGATGATGGCAGGCGAAACAATGCAAGAGATGAATTATGGAACGAACATAAAGGCCCGTGAAGGGAGATGGAGGGGTAGAGGGAGTGTAACTGGTTCCATGCTATCCAATATTTCTTCATCCAGTTGGCAAGAAAATGAGAGTAGAAAGTTCTACAAGTCTGTGCGGTAGTGAAGAATGCAACCATGTTTATTGATGCAAATTGGTGTTGTATTCGGCGCTAGAGGTGAAGTGACCTTGAATATAACATCCGGAATATTTGTAATTTACGTTGTATTAATATATTTAATGTATATTTTATTATATGTACTCTTAAAATACCTCGTCACAAAATTATATTGTAATTCTTTATAGTAAACTTCACGCTCTTATTACAGAATCAGAGACAATATTTATAATTCACTTTTCAATTAAATAGTATTCAGCCTCGATGCTTGACAGTATATGTGCTATATTTCAAAACTTCCTTTGAACTACAAATACTATTAGCATGCGATAAGATAACTGCAATTGTAATAATTCTTCTTTAATGTTCCTCTTGAACCGATGAGAACTACCTAGTTAGTTGTATTTGTAATTATAATTCATTTAATGTTCCTTTTGAACTGAAGGATTATTCAAGAAATACCTAGATGGTTGTAATTTTATAATTATTTATTGAATGTTCCTATTCTTGAACTATGGAACTATTCGAGAAACAACTGCGTAGTTGTAATTATAATTCTTCATTTAATGTTCCTTTTAAACTGAAGAGTTATTCAAGAAATAACTAGGTGGTTGTAATTGTAATTATTTATTGAATGTTCCTCTTCTTGAACAATGGAACTATTCAAGAAACAACTGGGTAGTTGTAATTGTAATTCTTAATTTAATGTTCCTTTTAAAGTGAAGGATTATTCAGCAAATAACTAGGTGGTTGTAATTGTAATTATTTATTGAATGTTCCTCTTCTTGAAATTAGGGACTATTCAAGAAACTACTGGGTAGTTGTGATTATAATTCTTTATTTAATGTTCCTCTTGAACTCCGGGACTATTGAAGAAACAACTGGGTAGGTTTAGATATAATTATTTATTTAATGTTGCTCTTCTTGCACTAGGGACTATTGAAGAAACAACTGGGTAAGTTTAGATATAATTATTTATTTAATGTTGCCCTTCTTGAACTCAGGGACTATTGAAGAAACAACTGGGTAAGTTTAGATATAATTATTTATTTAATCTTGCCCTTCTTGAACTCAGGGACTATTGAAGAAACAACTGGGTAGGTTTAGATATAATTATTTATTTAATCTTGCCCTTCTTGAACTCAGGGACTATTGAAGAAACAACTGGGTAAGTTTAGATATAATTATTTATTTAATGCTGGCCTTCTTGAACTCAGGGACTATTGAAGAAACAACTGGGTAGGTTTAGATATAATTATTTATTTAATGTTGCCCTTCTTGAACTCAGGGAGTATTGAAGAAACAACTGGGTAGGTTTAGATATAATTATTTATTTAATGTTGCCCTTCTTGAACTCAGGGACTATTAAAGAAACAACTGGGTAAGTTTAGATATAATTATTTATTTAATGTTGCCGTTCTTGAACTCAGGGACTATTGAAGAAACAACTGGGTAAGTTTAGATATAATTATTTATTTAATGTTGCCCTTCTTGAACTCAGGGACTATTGAAGAAACAACTGGGTAGGTTTAGATATAATTATTTGTTTAATGTTGCCCTTCTTGAACTCAGGGACTATTGAAGAAACAACTGGGTAAGTTTAGATATAATTATTTATTTAATGTCGCCTTTCTTGAACTCAGGGACTATTGAAGAAACAACTGGGTAAGTTTAGATATAATTATTTAATGTTCCCCTTCTTGAACTCAAGGACTATCCAAGAAACAACAGGGTAGTTGTAATTATAATTCTTCATTTAATGTTCCTTTTGTTGAACTCGGGTATTATTGAAGAAACAACTGGGTTGTTATAGTTATAATTCTTTATTTCATGTTTCTCTTGAACTGTGAGGCTATTCAAGAAACAACTGGGTAGTTGTGATACAATTCTTTACTAAAGTTGGTGACAAAATCTTTTATTAGAAAAAAAAAAAACAAACAAAATCATTTAAACTCAATGTGAATCAAAATGTCTCATATACCCTTTCTGTTCTAATGTTTTCAGTTTTAATTGTAACTCTTTATTTATCGTCTCTCCTAAGTGAGAGGTTATTCTGTTAAAAGTGAAATTGTAATTCTTTATTTAAATCTATTCTTAAACTGAGAGGTAGTTGAGGTAACAATGAATTAATTATAATTGATAAATAGGTACTTGCTGTTTGAGTTAAACGGTTTGCCGGCCCTTATTTTCCGAACGGATCTCATAAGTGTTGGATTGACATCGAATTTTATGACTTCAGGAATTTTATCTTCAAACAATCCCTCATTTTCTACTATCTGGTAGGATTTATTGCCTGAGTTTTCGTAAATTCTAAAATGAATAGTAGACAGTCCCCTATGTTAATTTATTCTCGGACTAACCTCTTTCATTCATTCATCCATTCATTCATTCATTCATTCATTCATTCATTTATTTATTCATTTTATTTCATAGATCTTACATGAGCAATGAAGCTTTAAGATGTGGAACAAGTCAAAATTTTACAATATTACAATTACAATTTTTACAGATTTTTATAGTTTTACAATTTAGTAATTTTCTACAATTTTTACAATTATGTGCAATTTTTTTACAATATTTTGGCGAGATGTAGTGAGATGAGGTGAGGTCCGAGGATTCGCCAAAATATTACCCGGCATTTGCCTTTTGGTTGGGGAAAACCTCGGAAAAACCCAACCAGGTAATCAAGTCAAAGGGGTTGATGCCAAGGACTCGCCATAGACTCACCATAGGCCATCCAGCTTCAGTCCCACGGCTGTGGAAAACCTCGGAAGAAACCAAAGACCAAAGGGGGGATCCAACCCAAGCCCGAACGCAGCTCCGGATCAGCAGCCCAGCAAGTCTGCCGACTGAGCTACATCTTCGAAATACCATCTCGCTATCATCAATTTCACAGGAGCTGAATACCTGTGTAATTGATACAGCATCGTTAAATAAATAGCTGGAAAATGCAGCCTATCTTTTTTTTTTCCTGTTTAATGGTTTATCCTCCCATATTTCCGAAAAAAAATTCGTATATACACATAACGAGATGCCATCGAATTTCACATTCTGGCCTTAGGAATATTACATTCTGAGTTTGGTCTGTGTTCAGTATAATGACAAGCAGGCCTTACTTACTTACTTACAAATGGCTTTTAAGGAACCCGAAAGTTCATTGCCGCCCTCACGTAAGCCCGCCATCGGCCCCTATCCTGTGCAAGATTAATCCAGTCTCTATCATCATATCCCACCTCCCTCAAATCCATGTTAATATTATCTTCCCATCTACGTCTCGGCCTCCCCAAAGGTCTTTTTCCCTCCGGTCTCCCAACTAACACTCTATATGCATTTCTGAAGTCGCCCATACGTGCTACATGCCCTGCCCATCGCAAACGTCTGGATTTAATGTTCCTAATTATGTCAGGTGAAGCATACAATGCGTGTAGTTCTGCGTTGTGTAACTTTCTCCATTCTCCTGTAACTTCATCACTCTTAGCCCCAAATATTTTCCTAAGCACCTTATTCTCAAACACCCTTAACCTTTGTTCCTCTCTCAGAGTGAGAGTCCAAGTTTCACAACCATACAGAACAACCGGTAATATAACTGTTTTATAAATTATAACTTTTAGATCTTTTTGACACCAGACTGGATGACAAAAGCTTCTCAACCGAATAATAACACGCATTTCCCATGTTTATTCTCCGAGTGTCATTTATATTTGTTACTATTGCTCCAAGATATTTGAATTTTTCCACCTCTTCGAAGGATAAATCTCCAATTTTTATATTTTCATTTCGTACAATATTCTGGTCACGAGACATAATCATATACTTTGTCTTTTCAGGATTTGCTTCCAAACCGATCGCTTTACTTGCTTCAAGTAAAATTTCCGTGTTTTCCCTAATCTTTTGTGGATTTTCTCCTAACATATTCACGTCATCCGCATAGACAAGAAGCTGATGTAACTCGTTCAATTCCAAACCCTGCCTGTTATCCTGAACTTTCCTAATGGCATATTCTAAAGCGAAGTTAAAAAGTAGAGGTGATAGTGCATCTCCTTGCTTTAGCCCGCAGTGAATTGGAAAAGCATCAGACAGAAACTGACCTATACGGACTCTGCTGTACGTTTCACTGAGACACATTTTAATTAATCGAAGTAGTTTCTTAGGAATACCAAATTCAATAAGAATATCATATATTATTTCCCTCTTAACCGAGTCATACGCCTTTTTGAAATCTATGAATAACTGATGTACTGTACCCTTATACCCTTTTCTCCATTATCTGTCGAATACAAAAAAATCTGATCAATAGTCGATCAGGCAAGCAGACCTGCATAATGGATTTCCAGAGACAGCGTATGACTCCGCAGATCGCTATATCGTGTCTCGGCGCCTGTAATTAAACAAAATCCCCTCGGAGCAAACTCGCTGCAGTTGGAGTACCATGGTTTAGCAGCGCTATAATTTGTCCCCTCATTTTATGAGTAAATTGGTTACACTGGGACACGCATTCAGGTCCTATGGGACGCGATATGACGTCACAGAAATCCGACACATCCATCATTTCGTTTCCATCATTATCGGGACAGTCGATGTACTGGGAGTATGGGAAAACGAGGTGGTGGGGGGATTAGGATGTATTATATACTAAATTCCACAAGAGAGTTCGAAATTATCAACCTTCACTTCGGATAATCTGTAAATAGTTCAGACGCGAACATAGCGTATTTATCCGTGTGTTGTGATTATCTTGTGACCCTAATACCTTTGTGACAGCTTTGTGTATTTGTTGAACATGAATATTATAGTCTAATAAACCTAATTTCAAAGCCCACATAGGAATCTCTAGTGTGCCGTAATGATTCTAGATTGCTGCATTTTAGTTCGTCGTTTCGTTTCCTAGGAACCTAAAATTGAAGCGAGCTAAATAGGTTTGCATGCTAACATGCGTTAAATATCCGACTTCTGAAATTTAGGATATAAATTTGAAATTCTGTTACAGTAGGAAATATTGTATTATATTGGTGACTATTACACTTTTACTACGTCATACTACTTTTGACCAATAAAACTGGACGAAAGGGCATTTTTCAACCAATCATGGCTGCTTATCGCACAATTTTATCGCTTCCCTAGCATTTGTTTAATTTTATCGCTTCCCTAGCATTTGTTTAATTTTATCGCTTCCCTAGCATTTCTTTGTTTTTATCACTACTCTAGCATTTGTTTGCTTTATGTTAAGTTTTATTTAACGACGCTCGCAACTGCAGAGGTTATATCAGCGTCGCCGGATGTGCCGGAATTTTGTCCCGCAGGAGTTCTTTTACATGCCTGTAAATCTACTGACATGAGCCTGTCGCATTTAAGCACACTTAAATGCCATCCACCTGGCCCGGGATCGAACCCGCAACCTTGCGCATAGAAGGCCAGCGCTATACCAATCCGCCAATCTAGTCTACATTTGTTTCTTTGTTTACCAACATTTCAAACTACAAATTCTTAACAATACTACCTATATAAAACATGCTTTGCGATCGTAATTTGTTTCCGGCATAGATAGTCGACTGAAAATGGCGGCTCCGTTCAAACATTTTGGTGAAAGTAACATGTGAAATAGAATTTCAGTAAGTCAGTTATCATCTATATTATTGTATTAGAGTACTTTATTTCTTCCAATATTTATGTACTTTCTTCTGTTTTTATCACCTCCCTACCATTTATTTCTTTGTTTGCCAACATTTCAAACTCAAATTCTTTACTGTAGGCCTACTATAAAACATGCTTTGCGATCGTCATTTGTTTACAGCATAGACAGTCAACTGAAAATGGCTGCTCCCTTCAAACGTCTTGGTGAAATAGAATTTCAGTAAGTCAATTAATATTTTATTGTATTAGAGTATTTTATTTTTTCTAATCTTTCTATACTCTATTCTAATCGTGTAATAATCAATTAAATCCCACTCGAGTTTTGATTTTCTGTAGGTAAATCCCACGTAGGAGACATCCGGCCCATATCATTTTTCCACGACTGTTCCAAAAATTAAGGGAAGGAGGGCACGTGGTGCCGAATTACAATTCCATTTCCACACAACTATTTTTGCTTTTATAACTTTCGACTCAGTCATTTCCGGACCAGGGTTCCTCATCTCAAATTGATACATGTGTCCTTCGCCATCATCCCTGAAAGTTTGTAAGACCACCCCGGAAACACCCTGTATAAAAATTGCGCCGTAAAGGGTAGAGAATGATATGAGGAGAAGAAGAAGAAAAAGAAGAAGGGTATTTCATGTCATACTGTGGCAAGCCCCAATTTAATGCGCTGCTAGACACAGCAGACCAGAAACAAAAGACAGACGCTGTCTCCATGGACGGAAGATAAACCTTCAATTTCATGGCTGGAATCAAATGTGGTCCTGCTGGGTTTGTATGCCGTCATATTGCGATTCGAACCATCGCTGTATTAAGTTGATATATTGCACAGATTTATTAGTTCAGTTAGGATATGTACAAACTGTTCCACGTGATTTGTAAAGGAGAAGTTGAAAGAGATTATGCCAATAAATAACGAGGGAGAATTTTAATGAATATAAACCCTGCTTTTTGCATTTGTTATGGATAACAGCAAAGTTAAAATATATATAATAGCAGATGTCCTGTTATGAAATAATACGTCCTGTGTCAATGCTGAACTGCTGTGTGTAATTAAATTGCAAACATGACAAGTTGAACAAAATAAAATTTGCACAAGAGACAGGGCCCAACTTGCAAAACAAACGGCCAGCTGGTGTCTTCTCTGTAGAGGTGTCCAGGATTAAATCCCGAACGTTAAAACAGACCCTAAAAGGTGTTTATTAATTTTCTCAATGTGACGCATAAAGAGAGCATTTAAAAAACCCTGAATTTCGATATTTTAACGAAAATTAAGTTTTTTAATATGTGGGATACCTAGAAAATGGTTTCTACCATGCCGCCTCTCTGTTGTACAGCGATTTCTTCGTCTCTTCTAAGCTATTGGACGGATGATTATTATATACATGGTGAGCCGTAAGTAACGTTTTTAATTTCAGCGAGTATTCTTTGAGATATTTCAAAGAAAAAGGTTTAATACAATTTTCTCGTTTTTGCTACCTTTTCTAGATAAAAATTGTATATGAAACATTTCATAACGTGTTTTGGGAAAGCCATCGATTTAATTCTCAATAAAATAAAATTAAATTATGGTTTATTTAACGACGCTCGCAACTGCAGAGGTTATATCAGCGTCGCCGATGTACCGGAATTTTGTCCCGCAGGAGTTCTTTTACATGCCAGTAAATCTACTGACATGAGCCTGTCGCATTTAATCACACTTAAATGCCATCGACCTAGACCGGGATCTAACCCGCAACCTCGAGCACAGAAGACCAGCGCTATACTGATTACGCTACCTAGACCGACAATTCCCAATATGTTCAGTCAATTTAAGAAAAAAAAATATGTTTTATTTAACGACGCTCGCAACTGCAGAGGTTATATCGGCGTCGCCAGTGTGCCGGAATTTTGACCCGCAGAAGTTCTTTTACATGCCAGTAAATCTACTGACATGAGCCTGTCGCATTTAAACACACTTAAATGCCATCGACCTAGACCGGGATCGAACCCGGAACCTCGAGCACAGAAGGCCAGCGCTATACGGACTACTCTACCTAGGCCGACAATTCCCAATATGCTCAGTCAATTTAAGAGGGCAGAGTATTGTGATGATAAATAATGATTGAAAGAATTTTAGTTTTGTACTTTAAATGTGCAGAAAATTAATCTGAAGAAATGAAACATTTTAGAATTTCATTGCAAAACGAAAAATTACATTTTGTTCAGATCAAATTTCTGCACATTTAAAGTACAAAACAATACACTGCTCTCTTAAATTGACTGAGCATATTGGGAATTAATCCAGTAGCTTTCTCAAATATTTCATCTATACTAATAATAAATCTGTAGCCGAAATTTTTCTGGTAATTTTCGATTTTCCAAAAATAATTGGTCCTAACATATACAATTAACCACCCTGAAACCGAAAATCGCGTTTTTGAAATTTTTGTTTGTATGTCTGTCTGTCTGTCTGTCTGTCTGTCTGTTACTTTTTCACGCGATAATGGCTGAACGGATTTCGATGAAAATTGGAATATAAATTAAGTTCGTTGTAACTTAGATTTAGGCTATATGGCATTCAAAATACATTATTTAAAAGGGGGGTTATAAGGGGGCCTGAATTAAATAAATCGAAATATCTCGCTTATTATTGATTTTTGTGAAAAATGTTACATAACAAACGTTTCTTTAAAAATAATTTCCGATAAGTTTTATTCCCTAAACAATTTTGGTAGGACTGATATTTAATAAGATAAATGAGTTTTAAAATTAAAATAACTGCCATCTAAGGCCGTGTAATGAATTAAAAAACAAATGACTTCGTCTATAAGCGGCCTTGGACAGCAACAATCGAAAGCTATGAAAGATAGCCTACAGAGAATGTTTCTGTGTTTGTATGAAGTAATATCAGAAGCTAAATTAACCGATTTGTATAATTAATTATTATTTCACCATTGGAAAGTGTAGTTTCTCTAGATGGACATAATGCTATAATGTTATTACAGTAACTTGTGAGTGAATCGAGGACAGGTAAGATTAAAATAGCTTCTTATGCACAGAAAACTTGATAGGCTATTCCGTACATTCGTTTCCTGTATTTCCTAAAATAATTTTTATGACCAAATGAGTGGTCTCTGGATCAAAATGATCGCATTTTAATTATCCAAATACAATTTAAATTAAGTAACATAATAAACGATTTATCCTTATATCAAACACGAATGTTCCCTGGATCAAATGTCCTATTTTAATTATGTAATTAATTTATATTTATTTCTAAAGGGTGCAGCGGAGCGCACGGGTACGGCTAGTATAAAATATTTTTTTTTCAAAATGTTTCATACAAAATATTTTTTTTTTTCGAAAAGGAAGCAAAGCGAGTAAAATTGTGATACATTTTTTTTAGTTTGAAATATCTCAAAGAATGTATTCATAGTTTTCATAACAGGTCTTTGTCATAGAAGAGTCGATATCATTGCCATCAATAGAAGGACCCAGAAAGATTTGCTTTGAACGAGACACGAATCAAGCTCTGCAGAGAAATGATGACAAGCGAGCTAAATATGTACCTTGTCTTCCAATCCTCGGTGAAAAATATGGCATTTCGCTTTACAACTGGGATGTTACAGGCTTACTATTTGGAGCGAGGGGTTGTTTACCAAAATTTACATGTAATATCCTTAAATACTTTAAAATTCCCTTTTATGAGGTTCAGAAGATTGTAATGGAAATTCTGAAGGCCTCTCTTCAAATTCTACACTATCATCTATATGTTAACACGTAAATTTTTGTTTTAATGTACAAATCGAATCATTATTTTGCTCGTTTCATTTCCCTTTATCTTTTACGTTCGTTAATTCCGGATCCCAGTGGTCAACCTCACTTGAAGACGGATGATCTGAAAAATAGTAGCATTCTCGAATCTCCCCTCTTTTCCGCCTTCCCCTTAGTCTCCGCTTACGATCCATAAATTCATCTTAATGTTATCTATCATCTGATATCTTAATCTGCCCTGAACTTTCTTTTGACTTCTTCGCAGCAGCTCATGTTACTGCTTATAGTACACCCCAAGTATTTGAAGCTGTCCACTTGCTCTACTGCCTCGTTTAGAATTCGTATGTTTACCGTCTTTATTTTTCTTCCGATAACGAAGATTTCTCTATTGTTGCAATTTATTTTCATTCCATACTGCTCACAGCTGTCATTTAGCCCCAGTAGCGTATCCCTTACTATCATCTCTTTTGTTATCAACTCCATATCAGCAAATCTTATGCACTTTATTCTTCTTTCTCCTACAATCACCCTTTCCATGTTCTGAAAACAGTTCTTCTTTTGAACAGCGTAGGTGATAAAGGACATCCTTGACGTACTTCTCTTCCAGTTTCACTTCCTTCTGACATTTCTTCTATTATCGTGACTTTGACTCGTTGTTTCATATAAAAATTACTGAACAGTCTTCTCTCTTTCAGATCCACGCCAATTTTCTTTATTATCCTCTTCAGTTTATTCCAATCCACTCTGTCAAATGCCTTTCCTAAGTCCACAAATACCACATGCTTACTTACTGGCTTTTAAGGAACCCGGAGGTACATTGCCGCCCTCACATAAGCCCGCCATTGATCCCTATCCTGAGCAAGATTAATCCAGTCTCTATCATCATATCCCACCTCCTTCAAATCCATTTTAATATTATCCTCCCATCTACGTCTCGGCCTTCCCAAAGGTCTTTTCCCCTCTGGCCTCCCAACTAACACTCTATATGCATATCTGGATTCGTCCATACGTGCTACATACCCTGCCCATCTCAAACGTCTGGATTTAATGTTCCTAATTATGTCAGGTGAAGAATATAATGCGTACAGCTCTGCATTGTGTAACTTTCTCCATTCTCCTGTAACTTCATCCCTTTTAGCCCCAAATATTTTCCTAAGCACCTTATTCTCAAACACCCTTAATCTCTGTTCCTCTCTCAAAGTGAGAGTCGAAGTTTCACAGCCATACAGAACAACCGGTAATATAATTGTTTTATAAATTCTAACTTTCAGATTTTTTTACAGCAGACTGGGTGACAAAAGCTTCTCAACTGAATAATAACAGGCATTTCCCATATTTATTCTGCGTTTAATTTCCTCCCGATTGTCATTTATATAAATAGCACATACACTTCTTTATTCTTCTCTAGGTATCTTTCCCTGATTGTTCGTAGCAGTCCAACTGCATCTCTCATATCTTTTCCCTTCCTAAAACCAAACTGCTCTTCTTCAACTGTTCTTCTATCTTAGAATATAAATGTCGATGTGCCCTATTATATTTGATATCTTTTCCTGTTGTCATAGGTTTCTACATTTGGCTTGATATTTTAATATTTGCTTTAGAATTCTGTTTGATTTTATCCTTCAAATGTAATCTTTTCAATTCTTCTTTAAACATTTTGTCAAAAGCCTTTTATAGGTCCACAAATACTACAGGAATGGTGAAAGAAGAGTTCGGGGCAGAAGAAGATATCAGATAATAAACTACATTAAGATATGTGGATCATATGCGGAGACAAAGAGGAAGGCAGAAAATAGGAAAGACTGGAGAAAGCTGGGTTTGCAGTGAAATACCTGCTGTTGGGTAGAACACTAAATGAATGATGAATGAATGTACTTCATAACACATTTTTAAATTTCGCAGGAGAAGTTAAGCCATATTTTATACATTTGTTGTGTGAAATACGATATCCATTGCATATAAACAACTCTTGCTGTGATGTCTGGAAGAATTTTTAATGTATTTGGAATAAGTTCTGAGTGATGGAATCAATACAGTACCGCTGTGGCTGTAAGGTGGCGCTCACCCCCTCCATCCCTCGTGTGGCGGGTGCGCTGCAGATGTTGCCTCTAACCCCTCACCCTTCTGCCCACGCAGTATTTATCGTGGACACTGAAAAAGTTGCGTTTGACGCCCGCTTTATTCTCTGCTCTATTTTAAAGGTCTCGGTTTTGCAATCTCTTTGTTTGGCATGAATCAAGTGTAGCATTTATCAGTCGTAAAACCTCTCTCTTTCTCTTGTTTACTGTTGCGTGCCTTCTGTCTATCCGTCCGTCACACAAATAAAGCTGAACGAATAGCTGATGATAGGAGTTTGGTGTCATTTTTTATACTGTCCAAAATTTCAGAAAAAAAAAAAAGACGAGATTTGAGGAAATTGGTGTTTTCGTGTATCGTCTATACAGAAATTAGGTTAAGTAAGTACAGTTTGCTGTAATATTTAAGTGTGTCTAATAAACGGCATGAAATAAACTATGAATAACAGTCAATCATCCTCCAATAATAATATAATAATAATAATAATAATAATAATAATGATGATGATGATAACGATGATAATAAAAATGAAGATTTTTGGTTGGTCATTTAATGACGCTGTATCAACTAGTGTTATTTATCGTCGATGGGATTGGTGATAGCGAGATGGTATTTGGCGAGGCGAGACAGAGGATTCGCTATAGATTACCTGACATTCTCCTTATGATTGGGAAAAAACTGTGAAAGAATCAAACCAGGTAATGAGCCCAAGCGGGAATCGAACTCGCGCCCGAGCGCAACTCTGGAACGGTAGTCTCAGCCTACTGAGTTACGCCGGTGGCCATAATGATGATAATGATAATAATTACGATAATGATAATGATAATTATGATAATCAAAATAGTGATAATGATGATAATGGTAATAATAAATATGATAATAATCATAATAATGACAATGATGATAATAATAATAATAATAATAATAATAATAATAATACCTAGAAAAGAAGGTATTTACTATTGGACAAGTAAAGAATTTTTTTTGAGCAAGAGACAGCTGATTATATACTCTATACAGGGTGTAAACGAGAAAAACTGCTAAAATTAAGTAGATAGTACATAGGTCTATCGGTCTACTGAAATAGTACATTATGCAACGAGCCTATAATGGTAGTAATTAAGACGCAAGTATGATTGTTTATGAAACGAGCGCAAGCGAGTTTCATAATTTTCATACGAGCGTCTTAATTACCATTATAGGCAAGTTTCATACGACCTTTTATGCTTGACCATATTTCTAACTTGAAAGTATTGAAAATTAGGTCATTTTATGGTTATGTGCGAACTGACCTGAATTGTGAGATGTGCGCAGACGCGAAAGTATTGATTTTTTCCTAGGCCGAATGTCATTGACCTTGGCACAGAATAAGAATGAACATTAGTCTGATAAACCTGGAAATTGATTTAGAATTGAAAAACGAGATGCCAAATTGAATTTATTTGAATATTATTTACAATTAACGCTAATTATTATAGTAACAGAACATAACCTTCTGCGACAGTATTGGATTTCCAGCCTCTGTGACTTTTCGTTAATTGTCTTTCGATTGCACATCCGAGAATAATCGATATAACGGTACAAAGCTGACTTGTCATTGGCTGAAGACCTGTACTTTAATGAGTAGGCGTACTTTAATGACATGCATCAAAGGACTGCTACCAGGTGTATAATTACTACATTTCGGCATGGTCGAGCATAAAAGAAATATCTAGGGAAATTTAATTATTTCTTATAATTTTATTTTTAATTTGTAAGAAACCATATTTTTAATATTGATAGTAATCTGATATTTGTTTATATTTCGACTGAACGTGAATGTCATTGTCAATTTTTTTCTTTGACATTTACCGAAAAATCGTTTTTTAACTTTTTTCTTCTGTTATTTATGCTCTACAACCTATATATATTTTAAGTTTATTTCGTTTACACTCTGTATAAGTATATGATAATATCCCGTCAATATTGTTGTTTAGTGAACAATGCGTAGAACTTTGGAACCTCAAGGCATACCTCATGAGGCCACTAAGCCAGGACATAATAGGATAGGGTAGCCAGTTTCTTTCCTTCTCCACTGCATACATCGCTGACTAGTAACATATTTCTCTAGTCAGATTTCAGATGTATGCAAACAATTGTTCTTCCTCTGATACATATCGTCAAGTGAGATGTACTGTCTGTAATAGATGTAGGTCTACATATGAGCCTCGTAAATATTACAGTTATTTTCGCATCTTATATGGATAACAGTAAAACAAATGAAATCCGAATGAAATTTTAATCTTCTAAGACATATGCTAGTGAACTTATAAGTGTTGTCATGAGACGAAACCCGTCTAGGTACAAGGATTTGTTATGACTATTTCGTTTATATGACGTCATTCCATTTTCGACCAATGAAGTGTAATGAAATTTTGAATTCCAACCAATCACAGTCAGACTTTGCGATAATTTCTGCAGCTAGATTTATCGCTATCAATTTATCGCATGGTCGTTCTTTTGTTTAGTCGTCGCCAACTGTTTCCCCGTGAATTGATGATCATGAATACATTAAGATGCAACTACACGGTTAAACTATACTTTCAACTTTAAAGCAATTAATGCTGGATTGATATTTAATATTAATTAATATATTTACACAGTTAAGACGACGTTCATAACGGCGCACCATGTAGACACAAAATCTTCATGCGTCTTAATTGAACGTACCTTTTAAACTTGATTCTTTCAATATTCTTCCCAGATTGCACGCATACGGGATTGGAATATTGAACTGTGTAGATGCAGTTTTAGTCCCGTTACACACTACAGCGAGAATGCGTTTGTCGAGCTATAAAAATGCTTTCGTGTAGCACTGTTTGTGAGTACGGTCGGAATAAGGCACAACTGACATTGGTCCTGCTCCCACAGGTAACAACCTATATTTGTAGCCTATAAAATTTGTATTTTGTGAATGAAATTAAACAATTAATAGAAAGTCAGATGTTCAAATTTATGTAACATCATCGCATATCAAACCCAATGAACTTGCATAGTAATAATAAGGTCTTTTCATCAAACTGCCTTCCGTATGGCGTAATACAATTCGTGTTTTAATTAGGCCTATCTATACAGAGATGGCTTCACTGTGTAGCAACATATCTCGCTGTGAATACATAAGCATTGGTATATAGCTGTCCCCACTGTTACTGTTAAATTAAATTATGATTTCAGCAGATAATGAAAATGTATTTATGTTATAATAATAAGAGAAAAGTGCAGTACATGTAATTAACATTGTTAAACCTATATTTCGCAATTGGCATTACTGAATAATAATATCGAATTTCTTTATTGCAGTAATCGATATTCATCTACGAGTATTTCAACTCCACAATGTCTGAATATATTAAGTATTCGTTAATAAGCAATTATTAAAATTTTGTGATCGAATTTTAGAGATATACAGGGTGTCCACCATGAACCTGACACATTTGAAATTGTTGTATAATTTATACTGCTTGGGGTAAAAAGAAAAGAATGCATGCAATATGAAGAGTAACTCACCAAGTTTTATTAAAAAAATCAGTACACCTCAACGTGAGATCCTCTCGTTGCACGAAGAACATCTAGCCTGAATTCAATTTCCTGCCAGGTCTTCTGAAGCATCTCGGGCGTAACGGAATTGACGGCATCTCTTATGCGGCCGCGTAGCTGTTGAAGATCACGAATTTTGTGGCCTGTATACACTTTGTTCTTGACATATCCCCACAAGAAAAAGTCTAGAGGGGTAATATCCGGTGATCGAGGTGGCCATCTTGTCGGTCCATCACGCCCAATCCAGCGACCGGGAAATTGTGTGTCGAGAAATTCTCGGACGATCAGGCTCCAATGTGGTGGGGCGCCGTCCTGTTGAAAGATGACGTTCGGCTGCAAATGCATTAACTGAGGCACAACAAATTGATCCCACATGTCGAGGTAGGTATTGCGCGTAACTGTTTGTTCTGCAAAGAAAAAAGGGGCCGATGATCAAATTGTGCATCAATCCGCACCACACATTTAATTTCGGGCTGTCGCGAATGTGTTCCACAATGCAGCGTGGGTTTTCTGACCTCCAAATACGCGCATTATGTGTGTTGACTTTGCCCGATAAATGAAAAGTGGCCTCATCAGAAAAAAGTAATGAGAGTTAAAAATGTTGGGTCTTCATCAACGTGCTGTAACATGTCGATAGCAAATGCCTGCCTCTTATTACCGTCATCTGGTTTCAGTTCATGAACCAACTGCAATTTGTATGCATGAAACCCAAGAGAGCAATGCAGTATTTTATGTACCGTTGACTTCGGCATCTGCAGTTCTCGTCCCGCTTGTCGAACTGACTTGCGTGGACTTCGTTCATAGCCTGTCTCACTGCTGCTACACGCTCCTCTGATATGCACACATTACCGCCACCATGCAATTTCACCAAACTTCCCTTTGCCAAAAAGTGTTGTTTCCATGTCTTATTGATGTTCCGTGATGGGAACACGCGCCGAAAGTTGCGTTGCACTTGAATCACCGAATTTGTTTCAGCCAACGAGTTAGAAAGAGAAAGATATAGAGTGGTCATTGCACCGCCATGTTTGAAGAAAATTGAACGCCCGTCGGTAATGAACTTATGCGCCCAAAACAAAGTGGGCGTGGTGATAACTGACATTAGAATCGTCAGCTGTCTTAATTGCGTTTGCATAAATCAGTTAAACTGAAGTGGAAAAACCTAGTATTTCGTCAAATACGTGCTAGGAACTTAATCTAAACTTATGTACGCTAAATTTAAAACACTTGAGCTATTCCTAGAAGGAATGCTTAAAAGAATAACCTAAGCAAAATTGTCATGCAGTATGACAAGAAGTCGTAGCAAATATACTGAAGAAAATGTTAATATTCCTAGGTTCTTTTAAATGCGACCCGCAAGATTGCCTATAAAATGAACGAGTATGATTCGGATGATTTTATTAAATTGTTTTCCCAGTCTCTACACGTTGCAAAACTATTTACTATACCATAAGATATAGAATGAAAGTAGGCCCTGTCTGTAGTAAACTACCTTTACCTCCAAGCTTGTAACGTGGGTGAAACATGACAAAACACGCTTTCAGTTTTTTTGTTACAGTAAAGTATAATTATTATCGAAGTGTGAACGTGAGGCCAACAGCCGGCTGGTCTGTCTGAGCCTTTCAAGGGCTGTGGCACCACAGATAATTATTAGAGTATAATTGAGCACCCACGTACTATAATGGGGTAAGTAGTTACGAAAATATATATTCATACTTACCCCATTATTGCACGTGGGTGCTCAATTATGTTCTTTCATGTCCTTCCAGTCAAAATACTAACAACAATACGACCTACCCCAGAGTTTTGCGTTATTTTGGATGCGAGTGTCGAAATACAATTTTAATATTTGATTGCTATTACTAGGTTTGAAACGGAATTGTAGCGGTTTTATCCGTATTTAGTTTAACTTTATTACTAGTGAACCATTAATTTGATTAATCGTTTGTCTTCGAAATAGGCCTACTTCTTATAAGCTACAGCTCATCGTCTTCTTGTATAGGCAGTAAGGACAGAAGGAGCAGAAATAAAGAATGCCGGTGTCGAAATACAGCTTTAATATTGTATTGCTATTTGTTTTTCACTGGGTCTGAAACGGAATTGTATTGATTTTATCCGTATCTAGTTTAAGTACATTACCAGTGAACCATTTATTTTGTTTATGCCGGGCGTTGTTACACATTTATGCATGAAAAAAATGCTGCTAATTAACAAAACTATGGAGTTAACTTCATAAAATTTACATGAAATATGATATATCAGTTGTCTTTTTTCTTTTGACATTGCAGTTATATGCAGCACACACAACAGGCATGTTTTTTCTTCGTTTTTTTTTGTGCTTCTTACCTCCGTTATACAACATTGTAAGCAGACGAATTTTTACAAATGTGGGCGCTTACTTCAGATCTGCCGTGTTTTGCGGTGGCACCGCAAGAGCGCTGTACAGGACAACATGGCCACTCTATAGTCTTCTCTTTCTAACTCGTTGGTTTCAGCATACCACCAGATCGCTTGTGCTCGCTCTTGCGCTGTCGCCATTTTGACTTAAGCTACCGCAGCGCCACGTACAACCTCTCGCGCGGGTTTTTAAAAATAGCCAACGAAATTTCCACAGTTTCTCTACATATTGCAATGCATGTTACCAACTTATTTCCATTCATTGATTTTTGGCAGCCAAATGAAATGTGTCAGGTTCATGGTGGACACACTGTATTATTTACATTTTTATTTTATTCACGAAATAGTCCTAATAAATGCCACTCGAGGTCTGAGATTTCCCAGATAAATCTCAGACCTCTCGTGACATTACTACAGATAAATCGTACTTTCACTTTTAGAGAGACGAATAGAAATTTTGTGGTTTGGATTCTCTATTGAAACTGAAAACGATATCGAAGTAACAGCAAATAAAGCAAATAATCGGTTTATTATTTTGCTTGTGTCTTTGGAAGCATATACCCATGAAACCCGCATTCAGAAGCTTTCAAACTCACTAACTACTCTCACATGCAAAAACAATTAAAGTTTGAGAGTATATACAGAAATGTTTCCGTCTTTGAAATTCATGTTTAAGAGAAAAGCGTTGGTTGCCTGAAGATGCCGTGCGCACACGGATCTGATAGAGAGTACGGGAGGGGGAGGAAGAGGTCCCACCTCCCCCTCTACACTCCATCCACCCCTTTTATTCCGACAAAGCTCCACTCCTGTTCTAGCTAGGTCCGTCTTTTGTATTTCTGCTAGAATAAGCAAAAGTTCCAACAGTGAGTCTCCGAAACCTTTGTTCTCTTCAACTGCTATACTATTCATCCTCTTCATCAAATTAAAGAGATAGGATTGCAGTAGAAGAAGAACAAGGGAGAGAAAAAAAAATTAAACTGTCTCTTACCAAAGAGAAACAAGAAAAATCACACCACTAATGTTAGACCCTCATGGACGAACTCAACATTGCCACAACAGATGAGAATCATTACACAGTAAAAACCTGACTGTCGTCATTTCTTAAAAAGTTTTCTTTTTTTCGTTGCGGTACACCATTGCTCCTTTATCTTCTGTGACGTCTCTACTTGATAAAAAAAACACTAAATTCAAAGATCCACAAAACCAAATTGTGCAAATATGTTACAATTCTATTGTGAGTTTAATGGAACTAGCCTAATGGTGTACAGTACTTAAAAGCTTTACACAGGGTGTTAAAAAGTCTAATATTTGAAGAGCAGCTATATTCATCAAAACAAGAGAAAAAGTCTAATAATCATGGATCCTAAAGTTAATACGAATATTTTAAAAGAAACAATTACGGTGAAATAGATATTGGAGCAAGAACAACATGTGTAATGAAATTATTTAAGAATAGGGTCTTAGATTAGAAACGTTTAGTTTAAATGTAGTTCTGTTTATAAGTATGAATAAGGGTGGTGTAATTGTTTGTCTTATTTGAACTGTTGTATTAGTGAAGCGTGGTGAGTCAGTGAAGTTACGGTTTTACAGTGCAGTGAATAGTTCCGATCAGTGATAATTTATAGTGTCAATGTGTTCTATAGTATCAGTGAAATGTGTTATATAGTGTCAGTGAAATGTGTTATAATAATAGTGTCAGTGAAATGTGTTATAATAATAGTGTCAGTGAAATGTGTTATATAGTGTCAGTGAAATGTGTTATATAGTGTCAGTGAAATGTGTTATAATTATAGTGTCAGTGAAATGTGTTATATAGTGTCAGTGAAATTTGATCTAAAGTGTTAGTGAAATGCGTCATAGTGCCAGTGCAGTGAATGAGATGAGAGTAAAGTGAAAGATTATTATCCGTTCCAATGTGAAACTTATGTAGGGCCTATACATATGTAGGTTGTATTGTAAAATTAGATTCACTTATTAGGTTATTTTATGTATTTTACTTACTTACTGGCTTATAAGGAACCCGGAGGTTCATTGCCGCCCTCACATAAGCCCGCCATTGGTCCCTATCCTGAGCAAGATTAATCCAGTCTCTATCATCATATCCCACCTCCCACCCTCAATTATTATTAATTGAATTTATTATGTATAATTGTATTGTTTTTTTTTTTCGTTGTTGGTAACTCTATAGCATCTATTAGATGCTTTATAGTTGTGCTACCAGATGGAGTTACTTGTCAACAATGTGACGCTGAAACGTGTGTTCAGGTTACTGCCCAGTGACAGTCCTGGTGTATTTTTATATTTGTGATGATTGGTTAATTAATATTAACCCGGCACACTCACATTCACACCCACATTCATACAAATTTCCAGACTTTAGACACGCAGGGAATTCCTTAATTGTATTGTGTATTCTAATTGTATTGTGTATCTAATGATATTGTGTATCTAATTGTGTTGTGTATTGTATAATTGTACTGTGTATTGTAATTTTATTGTGTATTGTGTATATTGTTTGTACCACTGCCACCAGGTGCTTTCCCACTTGCAGTGTAAATAAATACATACATACAAGATCGTTGGCCTTACTTCTGAAATCTCGTAACTGTATTAGAGGAAATTATACCACACCTAACAAGTATTGTACATTTGTTTATTTATTAAGTATAATACCATTTGTAGACTTAAGCAATGTTATCAGCAGACACACTTTGAATATATACACAGATTTCAACATTCCGGATAATTCACTATTGACTACTTGTGGCGTAAACCAAATTGTCCGTGTTGCCCCAAGCAGGTGAAATCTGGTGATCGTAGTGGCCAAACAACTGGTCCAACACGACCAATCCAAGTGACATTCAGGACATGATTATTAAATCTAGACTCTAGATAACCTTCGCGTTGCTTCCACATTCGTTTCTCACTGCTAACGGGACATCCCCAAACAAAGAAAGGGGCGGTAAATGTCACAGTTCTGGTACAGTGGTAGGAATATGGTACCAAACACGGTGGAGACACAGGTTTACAAACTGACTGATGACTGCCATAGTTTCCAGGGTAAGAATTGGTTGCTCATTTTCAGTCATTATGTTGGTAAATTGTTCTTCACGTAGTGGAATTCAGTTAACTCTACGACCATATGTTACCTGACAAAAGAAGGCTTGCTTTGATTGCCTCAACTAGCTCTCCCAGTTTGTGTAATGAATTCTGTAACATTTTGTATATAGACTACCATCTACATAATTTTAGAATCTACTTAAAGATTAATTTTTGGTCCTAGAGAATATATCTGTTATGGTAACAATGATTATTATTAGAGGAGAAAAATTCGCTCCGACGCCGGGGATCGAACCCGGCTCTTTTGTTCTACGTACCAAGTGCTCGAACCACTGAGCTATGCCGAAGTTCAATCCACAGCACCGGATCGAATAATCATTGTTACCATAACAGATATATTCTGTAGGTCCAAAAATTAATCTTTACGTAGGTTCTTCGTGTAACAGTGCATATTACTGTGGAATCCCAGCCATCACGTCACTCAATTGAGTGCGCTCCTTGTATAATGGCAGTTGACTTAATATGTCAACATATATGTCGAACTTTGAGTCAGGTCACAAAGGGAAAAACACTAGAGGAGACGGATTCGATCCAGTGCTGTGGATTGAACTTCGTAGTTGCTCAGTGGTTAGAGCACTTGGTACGTAGAACCAAGGACCCGGGTTCGATCCCCTGCGCCAGAGCTAATTTTTCTCCTCTAATAATCATAATTTTAGAAGCTTGGATGGGAAGGGAAACATTTAAAAGGTACGCATCCTTGGAAGTGAGTTTACGGCTGAGAAAAACATATGTGAGCTCCAAGCTGTTGGGCACTTGTCTCACTCCAAGTTTCGTTGTACCACTGAAGAAACTTCACAGAATTTTGAAGGAGAAGCCGAAAATGGATGTACGCTAATAGCTACCACATGAGGGGGAAGGGGAGAACCATGGCAGAACACTATCAGGATAGGAATGCAGAAAGATGTTACACCCTGTATCCATGTATTGAAAGGAATTGATTGTCCATTTGTCTTACAGAAATTCTGTTCTGATATAATTTGATCGTTGATCTAAAACATTCAGTTGCTATGCTGGCGATCGCAGTTGTTTTAGAGTTGTCGACGCGGTCCGACCCTCCGTTTCCTGGCAACTGTGTCCGGTTGCATTGTTGAGAATTTAGAGCAAACACTTCACTGATCGATGGGGCTGCCTCAGCAATTCGGGGCATGCACCTCGGAACCCAATAATTACACGATTCGGAGCTGATTTCATCATCACGCTCCACCCCCTCCACACCTTGAAAGCCAAATCCAAACTAATAGCCGTGTTCGGAATTATGCTCTTGTAGTCTTTATTGTCAAAATTGCATCACGCGTTATTCACATTTCGCTGTCTTTCTTGAGTATTACAAATATCACCACTTACTTACTTACTTACTTACTTACTGCTTTTAAGGGACCCGGACGTTCATTGCCGCCCTCACATAAGCCCGCCATTGGTCCCTATCCTGAGCAAGATTAATCCAGTCTATCATCATATCCCACCACCCTCAAATCCATTTTAATATTATCTTCCCATCTATGTCTCGGCCTCCACAAACGTCTTTCCCTCAGGCATTCCAACTAACACACTATATGCATTCTGGATTCGCCCATACGTGCCACATGCCCTACCCATCTCAAACGTCTGTATTTAATGTTCCTAATCATGTCAGATGAAGAATACAATGCGTGCAGTTCTGCGTTGTGTAACTTTCTCCATTCTCCTGTAACTTCATCCCTCTTAGCCCCAAATATTTTCCTAAGTACCTTATTCTCAAACACCCTTAATCTATGTTCCTCTCTCAAAGTGAGAGTCCAAGTTTCACAACCATAAAGAAAAGCCGGTAATATAACTGTTTTATAAATTCTAACTTTCAGATTTTTTGACAACAGACTGGATGACAAAAGCTTCTCAACCGAATAATAACAGGCATTTCCCATATTTATTCTGTGTTTAATTTCCTCCCGAGTGTCATTTATATTTGTTACTGTTGCTCCCAGATATTTGAATTTTTCCACCTCTTCAAAAGCATAAATTTCCAATTTTTATGTTTCCATTTCGTAGAATATTTTGGTCACGAGACATAATCATATACTTTGTCTTTTCGGGATTTACTTCCAAACCTATTTCTTTGCTTGCTTCAAGAAAAATTCCCGTGTTTTCCCTGATCGGTTGTGGATTTTCTCCTAACATATTCACGTCATCCTCATAGACAAGCAGCTGATGTAACCCGTTCAATTCCAAACCCTCTCTGTTATCCTGGACTTTCCTAATGGCATACTCTAGAGCAAAGTTAAAAAGTAAAGGTGATAGTGCGTCTAATTCCACAAATATCACCACTATAATTATTATTATTACAGGCAATTTGACAAGTGTGTTTCATTTTGTTCGTAAATTAATAAAGCGCGAATGATTTTATTTATAGTAATGTCATTAGAGGTTTTGATTTATATAGAGAAAATCAAAACACGAGTGGGATTCAATTGACTATTACACGATTAGAAGAAATTATATAAAGATTATAAGAAATAAAGTAGTCTAATACAATAAAATATTAATTGACGTATTAAAATAGTAAACTGTCATGAAAATGTATTATTGTACCATCTCATTATTACAAATATTCCGCTAGATGGCAGTAGTGTGTTATGATTAGCTGTTTTCTTGTTCCCAGTTGTGCCAATGCCAACTCTACAATCTTCATCGAACTCTATGGACTGTTACTAGTCAAGAAGGCTTTGTTGATTCAGTTTCGTTTTTATTAAAACAGTTGCATTCCACTTCATTGGTCAATATACAGAGTGATTCAAGAGGATTTACCGTCACTTACGGAGATTATTTCAGAAGACATTCTGAGCAAAAAAGTCATATAAACATGTATTCTAATATCAATATTTGCAGAGTTATATTAATTTGAAATTGTTTGTAAAATACCATTATTCTTTAGTTTTGAGGGTAAAAGAATATTACATATGAAGACGGAACTATTCAGAAGTATCATTTCTTTAATTGGCTAATATTCTGAAGCTAAACATGTGTTGTGAATTCCACAGTTCCTTAGATTTCACTTCTTTAGAATCTGAGTATATTGATATCTGTCTTTATACTCCTCGCATTTATTAATGACCTCCATTTCTGTACGTACGAATAATAATTATTGCTGATTAAATTTAAATTAAGTTAGACATAGCGTTAAGTTTTACTCGTTAAAAAAAGCGTTAAGTTTCATACGTTAAAAAACCTTCACATGAATCTTTTCCAAGTCAATCTGTTACCAAAATCACAGGTCTATAGCAACTGTTTTTTTACACGGCGTTCTTTGCATAAGGATAAAAATGAGTGAAATACAGATGCCTCAAAATACATTAATTAATTAATTAATTTATTTATTTATCTATTTATGTATTTCTTTATGCATTTACTTATTTAAGTGTTTATTTATATATATTAATTTATGTATTTAATAATGTATTTATTTATGTATTTATTTATGTACGTATTTATTTATGTATTTATTTATTTATTTGTGTAAAAAAAAAAGGTAAAGGTATCCCCGTAACATGCCATGAATGCACTTGGGGGGCATGGAGGTAGAGCCCCATGCTTTCCAGACCTCGGCACTAGAATGAGGTGGTGTGGTCTGCACCACGCTCTGACCGCCTTTTACCCCCGGGAAAGACCCGGTACTCAATTTTATAGGAGGCTGAGTGAACCTCGGGGCCGTTCTGAAAGTTTGGCAACGAGAAAAAATCATGTCACCACCTGGGATCGAACCCCGGACCTTCCAGTCCGTAGCATTTATTTTTGTATATATATATATATATATATATATATATCTGTGTGTATTGATGTAGGTATTTATCTATTTTTTGTATGTATGTATGTATTTATTTATTTGTCTATTTATTTTGTATGTACTTATTTTTGTATTTATTTATGTATTTATTTATTTATCTATTTATTTATGTATTTATTTTTGTATTTGTGTTTATTTATCTATTTATTTTTGTATGTATTTATTTATCTATTTATTTTGTATGTATTTATTTATTTGTCTATTTATTTTGTATGTATTTATTTATTTATGTATGTATTTATTTATCTATTTTTGTATTTTTATGTGTTTATTTATCTATTTATTTTTGTGTACATTTATTTATTTATTTATGTATTTATTTATTTTATTTATTTATTTATTTATTTAAAATATAAAAACTAATCAGAATGGATCCGCTCACATATTAGGTTTCACATTCCATTTGATGAATGTTGTAGTAGAAGCGTAACCTGGGCCATGAATGAACAAAAATGAAGTTCTTAACTTACGAAAGCATTGCTGATGGTATCAACACTACTCCCATAAGGGACAATTTTTGTTAAAATTTTCTCAAGTGGTAGACAGAAAAACGTTCCGCGTTAAAACGCTGAAGTTTATTATTGAATCCCCTTCCAATATCGTACTCTGTATGCAGGCCTACTCGCCGTATATAGAATTAGTACTGTATGCAACACTGTGGTTAATCTCATTAGTGTCTACAATATTGTTTGACAACATGTGTTTGGATTCCATTAATAGTTGAAGGTTCTAAGTGAGAGTTTCAACTGTTTATCGATGTTATGGCAACTAATGTGCTACGTTGTGCATACTGGAAATGTTTTACGGGTTAGTTACTGAGGTGATCATAATAGCAGATTTGTTTGTTTGTTTTTTTTTTAGGCAAAGGTAGTCTGCTGCAACTTATGTAAAGAATATTTTTTGTATTTTAGTAGGTTATTTTACGACGCTCTATCAACACCTTAGGTTATTTAGCGTCTGAATGAGATGAAGGTGATAATGCCGGTGAAATTAGTCCGGGGTCCAGCACCTAAAGTTACCCAGCATTTGCTCATATTGGGTTGAGGGAAAACACCGGTAAAAACCTCAACCAGATAACTTGCCCCGACCGGGAATCGAACCCGGGCCACCTGGTTTCGCGGCCAGACTCGCTAGCCGTTACTCCACAGGTGTGGACTGTGAAGAATATTAAATTTTATACTCGTTCAATATCGTATATTAGGTTATAGTCTGAAAATAGTTTACATGATACAGGGACCAGGACGTTAAGAATTATTTCAATAAATCGTTTTTCTTTTGTTATACTCAGTACGGTGTATGGTGAACCTACACTTTGTCATTATTTTATATATGGAAGTTATCACGGCTTTAACAATTTGTTTTTATATCGTTCTTGTACTACGATTTCACAGAATTTGAATTTGAACTCATCTGTCCATATAAGAGTTTATATTTTGCACAATTTCAGAAGTGGTTGTCCGTTTTTTAATGTAATCCTACGTAAAAAAAATGTATTGTAAGTTATGTTTTGAAAGGTAATTACTTCAAAAACACATTTTCAAATTCATAGTGTTCTGCTCAACGATGTGTCTTTCAATGCAAACCCAGTATTCTCCAATCTTTTCTATTTCCCGCCTTCCTCTTTGCCTCTGCATTTCATCCACATATCTAAATATCGTCTATCATCTGATATCTTCTTCTGCTCCGAACTCTTCTCCCGTTCACCATTCCTTCTAGTACATCCTTCAGTAGGCAGTTTCTTCTCAGCCAGTGACCCAGCCAATTCCTCTTTCTCTTCCTGATCAATTTCAGCATCATACTTTCTTCACCCACTCTTTTCAACACAGCTTCGTTTCTTATTCTGTCTGTCCACTTCACAAGTTCCATTCTTCCCCATATCCACATTTCAAATGCTTCTAGTCGCTTCTCTTCACTTCGTCGTAATGTCCATGTTTCTACCCCCCCCCATACAATACCACACTCCACACAAAGCACTTCACTAGTCTCTTAGTTTTTTCTCCAGAGGTCCGCAGAAGATGCTCCTTTTTCTATTAAAAGCTTCCTTTGCCATTGCTATCCTCCTTTTGACTTCCCAGCAGCAGCTCATGTTACTGCTTATAGTACACCCCAAGTATTTGAAGCTGTCCACTTGCTCTACTGCCTCACTTGGAATTCGCACGTTTACATTCTTTATTTTCCTTTCTATGACCATAGCTTTTGTCGGAATAACTCCGTAAGAACCGGGAAAGTTAACTCTCCAACCTTCTTTGGTTCTTTCTCTAGTCCGTTTTAAAATTAAATATACCTGTGCTTGTCCACTCTCCATTTTTGTTGTACTGAGAGTCAGTTTCCATATTTGTCTGTCTCTTATGTAAATTGTCGACAATTTCTACATGAGCTCATTAAAAATTTCCCTTGTTAAATGTTTATTACTTTTATATGAGAAAAACAAAGACATGAAAGTGGAGAATATTAAGAAAGAAAAGAGAAATATTATGGGTGAGAGTTTGAAGAAGGGCAAGACTGAGAAGAGAGATGGACAAAAATTATAAGGAAAATAAACTGGTAGATACGTAGAATGAGACATTTTAGGAATGGAGACATCGTACTATGGTAGGAACTATCATGATTTTAAAAACAAATGTAGGAAACAGAAAACTGATGTAGGTAAATTCTCATTTTTAAATAGAACTATAAATGATTGGAATGACCTACCTGCAGCGGTCCTTGAGGGCTGTCCTTCCTTAAGGAGATTCAAGAATAACTTAAAAAGTTGTGTAAAAAGTGCAAATTAAAATTAAGGTAACATTTAACATTTAATTTTTTAAGGTGACATGTATTTATTTAGCCTGACGAGTTACTCCCTTGGTTTGAATTGTAAATTATTTAAAAATAGCGTGTAAGAGGGCCTTAGACTAGAAATGTTCAGCTTAAATGTAGTTCTGTTTATAAGTATGCATAAGGGTGTAATTATTTGTCTTATTTGAACTGTTGTATCAGTGAAGTTATGGTTTACAATGGCAGTGAATAGTTCCGATCAGTGATAATTTATAGCGTCAATGAAATGTGTTCTATAGTGTCAGTGAATTGCGTGCTAAAGTGTCAGTGAAATGCGTCATAGTGCCACTACAGTGAGTGAGATGAGAGTAAAGTGAAAGACTATTGAAACTTATGTAGGGCCTATACATATGTGGGTTCTATTGTAAATTTAGGTTATTTTATGTTTTATTATTAATTGTAATTATTGTGTTAAAATGTATTGTATATTCTTATTGTATTGTGTATTGTATAATTGTATTGTGTATTGTAATTAAACAATATTGTGTATACCACTGCCACTGGGTGCTTGCCCACTTGCAGTGTAAATAAATACATACAACTTAACCGCTTAGGCAACTTCTTCAGCACATTTGTATTGCGGGTCCAAGTAGAGATGCAGGCGTTTGACTCGTCAGCTTTTTGTGTAGGAAGTCACAGTTGAGAGGGCATTAAAATATAAAGATGAGAAAAATACAATGGGCTTTATTGAATTCTGTAAGTGTAACCTATGAAATTTGTGAATTTTTGTGTCGTCATGGTAACAAAATGAGACAAAACAAGGAATTACTTACCTAGTGTGTCAAATGTAAATAAAACTATGTCTTAAAAAAAACTGTGAATTTTTGTGTCGTCATAGTAACAAAATAAGACAAAAGGAAATATTTGACCTGACATATTGTGTGTTAAACATGCATATAATTGTGTCTAGAAGAAATTTCTGAATTTTTGTGTCGTCACGGTAACAAGAAAAGATAAAAGAAAGAAATTACTCTCCTAAAATATATGTCAAGCATAAATTAAATTATGTGTGTAACAAAAATTTATATTTTTGTCTCATGGTAAAACAATTAAACAAAAGAGAAAAATAATCTAATGATGAAACAGGTGATATTTTAAATGTGTACTTTATACATGTAATGCGATTCAGTTCTTTTCATGAGGCATCTGGAAATGAATGTAACGAAACAACACAAATTCAACTGTATTTCGGTACAGAAAACTAGAACGAAAATGGATTATATTGATTGTTGTCTTATTTATTTGTTTATTTATTTATTTGTTTATTTATTTATTTATTTATTTATTTGTTTATTTGTTTGTTTATTTGTTTGTTTATTTGTTTATCTATCTATCTATCTATCTATCTATCTATCTATCTATCTATCTATCTATCTATCTATCTATCTATCTATCTATCTATCTATCTATCTATCTATCTATCTATCTATATCTATCTATATCTATCTATATCTATCTATATCTATCTATCTATCTATCTATCTATCTATCTATCTATATATCTATCTATCTATCTATCTATCTATCTATCTATCTATCTATCTATCTATCTATCTATCTATCTATCTATCTATCTATCTATCTATCTATCTATCTATCTATCTATCTATCTATCTATCTATCTATCTATCTATCTATCTATCTATATATCTATATATCTATCTATCTATCTATCTATCTATCTATCTATCTATCTATCTATCTATCTATCTATCTATCTATCTATCTATCTATCTATCTATCTATCTATCTATCTATCTATCTATCTATCTATCTATCTATCTATCTATCTATCTATCTATCTATCTATCTATCTATCTATCTATCTATCTATCTATCTATCTATCTATCTATCTATCTATCTATCTATCTATCTATCTATCTATCTATCTATCTATCTATCTATCTATCTATCTATCTATCTATCTATCTATCTATCTATCTATCTATCTATCTATCTATCTATCTATCTATCTATCTATCTATCTATCTATCTATCTATCTATCTATCTATCTATCTATCTATCTATCTATCTATCTATCTATCTATCTATCTATCTATCTATCTATCTATCTATCTATCTATCTATCTATCTATCTATCTATCTATCTATCTATCTATCTATCTATCTATCTATCTATCTATCTATCTATCTATCTATCTATCTATCTATCTATCTATCTATCTATCTATCTATCTATCTATCTATCTATCTATCTATCTAATCTAATCTAATCTAATCTAATCTAATCTATCTATTTATCTATTTATTTATTTATAATAAAAGCGATAGTCTACAAGTATGTCCACCGGTTGCTATTAGAGAATCATATCTTACGAATCATCAAGTGTGTTTTTTGTTTTTAGCAGAATCGTGAACCAATCCGTTACTTACCTTTTTTAAAAGCTGTATTCTTTCTTGTTTACGATCGAGGAAACCACTGCATACCACAGCTCGATTGGCCAAATCCGGGATTTGTTCCTGGGACCTCGCGAATTATTCTAATCTAATGTTTTATTACTGATCCATCTCATTTGGTAGGTAGGTAACGCTTAACTTTTCTAGTATTTGTTACGAGGTTACATCACATTCATTTTTCATAAAGGAAATACAATATCGAAGGAATGTAATGTTATATAAATCAGGTATGTACATTTCCTTGTTTTTGTGAAAAAATAGTTTGTCGCTTGTTTATTAAGTTGAAGAGAAGGAGTTGATTACTACATTGAACTTTACATTGAATTTAAGTAGATTAAATCTTAAATTTACGTATTAGCCTATCTTACGCTGCCATGGCAACAAAACAAAAGAAAAACGAAAATTGTGTTACTGAATTTTAATATACAGAAACTGTGAACCTCTAGTACTGCTAATAGAGTTTTTTGTTGCCATGGTACTAAAACAAATGACGGACATAATAGTTTCTGTCCTATATTAGTTTCCAAGACTTCACAAACATATTGAAACTAACATTGTGTTGAAGGTTTGAGCCAAGCTGTGCCGTCTTATGTGACAATAACATTTTCGTGGTAGACAAAACAAACTCTTTCCTCTAGTTACATTTGTTATTCTTGAAGTCATAACGTCTTTCCGCGGCGAGGCAACAGATGTTCATGCCACTTGTGTCTTCATACATGTTTACCTTACGGGAGTATAAACTCTTGTAACTTCGCTAACACAGTGCCATTTCCGAAATAGCACTTCAGAGCGGATAACCGAAGCATATCATATGTATTGCTATATTATACTACCTTATATTGTATTATGTACTATACAGGGTGATAAAAATAGCTAGTGGTACCAATAGCCTTACTTTGACGGGCGATAGATAAAATCGCTAAAAATTAAAAATTCTTCTTTAACTTTTTCCCTGTTCGAACTGTTCGTCCACTGTTTACAAATACAGAGTGAGTAAAAAGTATGGAACAATGCTTTTAGCTTTCTTATTTATAATTTTAGGAAGAAGCTATTTTTACAAAAGTTGTACGGTCTCAAAGAAGGAATATTTTGAACATGTTTTCAAATACTATGCTTTTCATTTATAAAGAGTGTGCCAAGAAGTCTGTTTTCTTTTTAAATGGCACCATGTTCTTATTTCCCCATTTTTGGATTCCTCAGGTCTCAGTACGTACAAAATCATATTTTTTGCCAGTTTTTTTTGTTCTACGCCGTAGCGTCGTGGTCTAAGGCATCATATCTAGAACTCTGCTTACGAATGCGCGCTAGTTTGATTCCTCATAGGGAAATAGTTTTTTCATGTTTCTGTAAGTGTATGGTACCGGTGCCCACTCATGAAAATTAGTGATGAATTTGGGGAGTTACGATAGGTAGCGAAATTCGGTTACAGAAGTCAACTATAACGGCCAGGAGGATCATCGTGCTAACCACACGATATCTCCATACTGGTTGGATGATCATTCACCTCTGCTGAGGCATGTGAACGTGATGGCACCTGGCGGTCTTGGTCCTTTATGGGCTGTTGCGCCACGAATATTATTATTATTATTATTATTATTATTATTATTATTATTATCATCATCATCATCATCATCATCATCAGTATTATCAATATTATTATCAGTATTAACATGATTATCAAGATTTACCAGTTATCAATCTTATCATCATTAGTAGTATTATCATTATTACTGTATTATGTTCATTATTATCAACATCATCAGTATTATCGATATTACTGTCATTATTTATCATTATTATTATTATTATCAATATTATTATTATTATTATTATTATTATTATTATTATTATTATTATCATCACCATCATTATGTTTTATTGTATTATAATTATTATTATTATTATTATTATTATTATTATTATTATTATTGTCATTATTATTATTATTGTCATTATCATCACCATCATTATGTTTTATTGTATTATAATTATTATTATAATTATTATTATTATTATTATTATTATTATTATTATTATTATTATTATTATTATTATTGACTGGTTATAGAAGAAAGCGGGCCGTGGCAATTTATAATTCATACTAGCTGCTTAGTTGCCGGCAGATAATTGGGAAACTACGAAAAACCAGGCATTACGATGATTTGAATATAAATTGTTATACAACAGGAACAATATGTGGAAATACATGTTGTTATCCTATTCCGAAACCTAATTAGTTCTTTAATTTTATGTTACTTGTGCTCATGGAAGATGTGTCAAATTAATTACTTGTTTCAAATACATTTCTTTTGCTCAGAGATCTTCGCACGCACTGCAATAATTATTCTATAAATGAGTCAGATGTTTAGCTTTGTGAATTGTGGAGCTTGTGATCAATATCCTGACGTAATGCCAACAGCTCTCTCCCTTTCTCTCTCGCTGTGAGAGGAACTGCGCTCCTAAAGGACCTGGCATGGTCCATACCATGGACTTCATTTAAATGCTGATGGGACAAAAGTTGGTTATGTGATGCAGAGCAGTGTAACATTGCCTTCATTCCAGACAAAGTCATGGACCGTTAGAACCATATGGAGCGTAGAAAGGGGCTGGATTGAACCTCCCAATGGCAGGCCTGGAATCATAAATATCACACTGGGGTACTCTGAAAGGAGATCTGTTATTTCAGAGATGTGTTTGCTTTTCATCTAGATATTCCGTAATTGCTGCGTTTTACTTTAAATACACATTCAACTTGTTCTTGTTAGTTTTCTGGTATTTATGCTAGCTATAATCTCGTGGTTTTTTTTTCATAGTGCGCAAAGTACAGACAAAAATACCAGTCGCTATATTCTAGAGTTAATTAATACAAATTAATGATTAAGTTAGCCTTCTTCTTTTATTTCATCTTGTTGCTATGACGCCAGAACAAAACCCAATCGTTAAAGAGTTACGACTTACATTAAAATTGTGTAATGTAATGTTTCTCTTTTGTTTCCTTTTTCGTACCATGGCAACGTATAGCAATCCAGTACCTTTTCTAGCTGTAATTCAGAAAATATAAATTTCTAGCTGTAATCTATACTAATAATAAATCCGTAGCCGAAATTTTTCTGGTAATTTTCGATTTTCCAAAAATAATTGGTCCTACCATATATAATTAACCACCCTGAAACCGAAAATCGCTTTTTTGAAATTTTTGTTTGTATGTATGTCTGTCTGTCTGTCTGTCTGTCTGTCTGTCTGTCTGTTACCTTTTCACGCGATAATGGATGAACGGATTTCGATGAAAATTGGAATATAAATTAAGTTCGTTATAACTTAGATTTTAGGCTATATGGCATTCAAAATACGTTATTTAAAAGGAGGGTTATAAGGGGGCCTGAATTAAATAAATCGAAATATCTCGCTTATTATTAATTTTTATGAAAAATGTTACATAACAAAAGTTTCTTTAAAAATTATATCTGATAAATTTTATTCTTTGAAAAATTTTGATAGGACTGATATTTAATGAGATAAATGAGTTTCAAAATTAAAATAACTGCCGTCTAAGGTGGTGTATTGAAATAAAAAACAAATGATTTCGTCTATAAGGGGCCTTGGACACAACAATCGAAAGCTATGAAACATAGCCTACAGACAATGTTTTTGTGTTTGTATGAAGTAATATCGGAAGCTAAATTAACCGATTTGTATAATTAATTATTATTTCATCATTGGAAAGTGTAGTTTCTATGGATGGACATAATGCTATAATGTTATTACAGTAACTTGTGAGTGAATTGAGGACAGGTAAGATTAAAATAGCTTCTTATGCACAGAAAACTTGATAGGTTATTCTGTATATTCATTTCCTGTATTTCTTAAAATAATGTTTATGAACATATTCATTTTTATCTCAGAGAATTAACGAACAACGAGAGTGTATTGATTTCGTATGCAGTAATAGTACGTTAGCTTAGCAATCCATTATTGTGTAATTCAAATTTTAACTATGCTCAATTGAATCGTGTTAAAATACATAAAATATATATGCAGTAAATGCAATGCAAAAAAATTGGGTAATGAGCCAAGCAGATTATGTTGCGCTGTTGTAAAAGCTTTTCCTCCTGAGATTCAAGAGCTCCCACAACAAATTAAAAACTTTCTAATTCGAGTACATCCGTTATCAACACACATTTTACATAATATATTATAATATAATATAATATAATATAATATAATATAATATAATATAATATATTATAATATATTATAATATATTATAATATAATATAATATGTTATAATATAATATAATATAATATAATATAATATAATATAATATATTATAATATAATATAATATAATATAATGTAATGTAATGTAATATAATATAATATAATATAATATAATATAATATAATATAATGTAATGTAATGTAATGTAATGTAATGTAATATAATATATATAATATAACATAATATAATATAATATAATATAATATAATATGTCCACACCTGTGGAGTAACGGTCAGCGCGTTTGGCCGCGAAACCAGGTGGCCCGGGTTCGAATCCCGGTCGGGGCAAGTTACCTGGTTGAGGTTTTTTCCGGGGTTTTCCCTCAACCCTACGAGCAAATGCTGGGTAACTTACGGTGTTGGATCACGGACTCATTTCACCGGCATTATCACTTTCATTTCATTCAGACGCTAAATAACCTAGATGTTGATACAGCGTCGTAAAATAACCCAATTAAAAAAAATAAAAATATGTAATATAATATAATATAAACATAATAATAAATCTATATCCAAAATTTTTCTGTTAATTTTTGCTTTTCCAAAAATAATTGTTAATAACAATTAAGAAACATGTTAAAGGAATTGTCTTTGCACCAAATGAGTGATCTCTGGATCAAAATGATCGCATTTTAATATTTTAAATACAATTTAAATTAAGTAACATATTAAACGATTTATCCTTCTATCAAACACGAATGTTCCTTAGATCAAATGTCCTATTTTAATTGTGTAATTACTTTATATTTATTTCTAACGGGTGCAGCGGAGCGCACGGGTACGGCTAGGTCAGAAAATATAAATTGTCAATCATATCATAAGATTGATCAAGTCAATTTCAGAAGAAGTCAGATGTAATTTAGAAAAAAAAAAAGACATTAGTTTGTAATTCAGAAAGGATCATCTGTAAATTTGATATTTATTAAACCTTTTCACGTAGACAATTGGAATATACAGTCAAAAAAAAAAAAAAAAAGAAGAAGAATTCTATGATCTTTTCATAACTTCAATTTTATTACGCAATCTCAATAAAATTGTTTTAATTTATTAATCTCAGTTACAATTAATTGATGTTTTCTGAATTACCTTTCGCGTAGAGTTGTTTACATTCTCTGCCCGTGCAAGATTCATCAGTGGCGGCACTGTAATTTTCAAAAAGGATTGTAATAAACTCATTGTATGTATAATGCGTTATCTCGTTTCAAGGTTTACAATTATGCTAGATTTCCTGTCGATAGTTATTTTTTTAGGTTTCTTTGCACCTAAACTGCTTTAGATTTTCGAAAACTTTCCTCCTATCATCACTTACGGAAACATAAATGTATAGCATTTAAGTAATGAACCTTGAAAGTCACTATTAATTTCAATTCAAAATGAACACAACGAGTGACGTCCTTAATTTAACATATATAAATAAATAATCAATATACAGTTCGTAATAATGAACTTACCCGAAAGTTGATTTATTCCATAATTCTTAATATGGGCTGTGTTGAAATGTCATTGAATATTGAAATGACGTGTAGAAATAAATTGGATTGGACACAGTAAACAAGCAAGTCTTTCGTTTTCCTCAACAACAACATAATCATATTCCCATTTCCTTTTGGACGTAGTATTTTTTCACGGGCTTAGATTTTGCAATGTTCCAGTTCTCTTTAAACTGCAGTACGTGTATTGTGTATATATGTATATGTATATGTATATGTATATATATATATTTTTTTTTTTCATTCACTTACTCACTCACTTATTTATTTATTTATTTAATTATTTATTTATTTGTGTATTTATTTATGTAGTTATTTTTATATTTATTTATTTGGCTGGAGTGCGTTACAATGTTGAATGACAGCATTGACATCCGGTGATATAGCTATCACTCACTTATCAACGTACAATTTATTTATCGTCCTATTACTAGTAAAACGCTCTTGTCATGAAACAATACTAACAATACCATCCCATCGCACCTCCTCATAGGCCTACTCATCCTCTTTCACAATAGCCCTGCCAAGACTCTGGAATTCGTTACCTGCTAGCATCAGGGACTGTCGAAATAACATTGAATTCAAACGAAAACTTACTAGGCACTTGGTCAGTAATTGATTTCTTGTAAATAGTTTCCTTAATCTATCACAAAATATTTCAATATCCAGTAATTTCATCACTATACAATTTTGTTATTCTAGGTTTAATTTGTAATTCAGTAAATATAAAATATTCTTTGTTTTTCTATGATAAATTAAGTAGCTTTAATTAGTCAGGTAATCTTTTCGTACTTTGAGTTTTATTGTAATTGTAAATTTAATACTAATTGTAATTTTATTGTTCATATTATAGTTGGAATCTCCTGGTAGAGGGGCAGAGAAGGCCTGATGGCCTTATCTCTACCAGGTTAAATAAATAAATGCTAAATAAATACTAAATAAAACCAGTTAAGACCAGTAATAAAAGTTTTGTAAAAACAGGAATTAAAACTTCATTAATGCACGAAAAATCATAATAAATTCTTCAAATAAAGTAATTGGTTTGTTGCCTGCAAGCAATATTTCGGACTTATTTCATTTTAGTAGAATATAGAACACGGAAAGACAAGTCGAGGAATGTACTTAACTTATTTTACGCAAAAAGTGAATTTAATCGGCTTTACTAGTAATAGGACGATATATACATAGGTAGATCTTCTTACATTATATGCTCACATACATTTTAAAATTTATTTTAAATGTATTTTAACTTATTTATTTCCCTCATTCATTTTTCTCTTACTTTCTAAAGATAGGGGAAACTCGGCAAATTTAGCAATATGGGAAATTTGGCAATATTCTTGTATTTCTTCTATTGCCAAATTTCCTCCAGAGTTTTGAGAAGTTCAATGACACCTTCATAGAGTGCAACATCTGAGTGTACTTTGAGTTTTCGTTTCATTCGAATCCGCGCATTATACTGGCACATATTGTTACTAATAGAAAGAAGTGTTGAATACTCCCTGTGAACGTGGTGATTGTGTGGACGTGTGTACACAAAGACTGAAAGAAAGTGTTTTTCATTACCTACGTATGTTTGTGCATTACATATCAAAAGCTGAGATTCCATATTATAAAGTAAGCCATTTATATAATTAATATTTTCTGTTAATAACTCATCAGGCCTTAGCTGGTTTATGTTCTTCTTAGCAAAAAATGTCTTCTACAGGGTAGTGTGAATTAGCCATTTTCCTTTATAGTGATATATTGCTGCTCTCTTTGAACAAGAATGTGTACTCGATGGTAAAATTTAAGAGTAGGGACGTGTGAGGGATTTTTACAGTCTTCAATGCAGCACTGTGTGTGGTGTGTTGCCGATATGCCAAGGGAACGAGGACATTATTCTGAAAAATATTCCAAAGTTGATTTGCGGGCTGCGGTTGGGAGTGTTTTGAAAAATAGGTCGTCGACTTATAAGGCTTCTAAGAAGTACAATGTGCCCTTTAACAACTTAAAGAGGTTTCTGTATGCATCCTCAGGACCCGATGACGTTGTCATTCCCAAGAAAGGAAGACCCATAGCTCTAACCGTTGAGGAAGATCAAAAACTGGTGACATATGTAATCAAAATGCAAGAACTTGGGTTTGGGCTATAGGAAAAAGAAATTCGAAGATAACCCTTCAATATAGTTAATAAGAGTGGTCGGAAAAATCCATTCATTTCTTTTTTTTTTTTTTTTTTGCTTTTGTTTTGTGTTTATGGTATTTAGTGACTTCTTGTCCCAGTAAATTAAGTCTTATAAACCTTGTACCACTGTTTTATTTTGAAAAATTTATTTTTAATCCTATTGCCAAATTACCCCTGTACAATTGCCAATTTATTCTGATGAAGTACCAAATCTGGAAACATGTCATTTGTTATTTCTTAGTGTGTTATTGTAAAGTAATTTAGATTTGTAGAATTTTCTTTCAGAGGTCTATGGTCTATGGCGAGTCTATGGCGAGTCCTTGGGATCAACCCCTTTGATTTTATTACCTGGTTGGGTTTTTCCGAGGTTTCCCCCACCGAAAAGGCAAATGCCGGGTAATATTTTGGCGAATCCTCGGACCTCATCTCATCTCACTACATCTCGCCAAAATGTAAAAAAATTGTACAGAATTGTAAAAATTGTAGAAAATTACTAAATTGTAAAACTATTTTATTTTATTTATTTATTTTTTAATTTTATTGGGTTAGTTTACGACGCTGTATCAACATCTCAGGTTATTTAGCGTCTGAATGATATGAATATGATAATGCCGGTGAAATGAGTCCAGGTCCAGCACCGAAAGTTACCCAGCATTTGCTCGTATTGGGTTGAGGGAAAACCCCGGAAAAAACCTCAAACAGGTAACTTGCCCCGACCGGGATTCGAACCCGGGCCACCTGGTTTCGCGGCCAGACGCGCTGACCGTTACTCCACAGGTGTGGACTGTAAAACTATTAAAATTTGTAAAAAATTGTAATTGTAATATTGTAAAATGTTGACATGTTCCACATCTTAAAGCTTCATTGCTCATGGAATAAAATAAATGAATAAATGAATATTGGGATTTAATGTTTAAACACATTCCATAATAGAGGAATATTTAATTTCAGAATATGTAACCACAAACTGTTTTAACATACAAATATTGCCAAATTGGACGAGTCTCCCCTATATTTCTAAAGATTTTTTTATCTGTTCATTTGTAATTCTTGATAGCGTATTGTATACCTGCCGCCGCGAGAATAAATGTTGATGCAGCCGAGCGTAACTAGAACGTCGTGGCCGCACTGGTAGAAAAGGTGGGTGGCGTTAGAAGAGTAGTAAGGCAGTCGCTCTGAGGAGATATAGTTCTGCAGGTCTGTTTTAAGCAAAACATGAATGGGCAATTCCATAACTATACAACTTTTAACGTCTGTTTCCCCTTCACATTTTAAAGTTGAAGATTTTTCGAAGAATAAATGTGGTTTAGAATTAAATAAAATCTAAACGTTGCATGTATATCCCTGGCATGTATTACTTGGAAGTGGCTTGAGAAGGGTCTGACGTAGTGCACGCCTGGGAGGGACTGCAAGTGCATACGAAATTTCTGGTTTGTGAAACAATCGCTTGGGAGCTCTGCAGCCACAGATGAGAACAGTAGAAATGGGCCCCAGAGAGATTAGTTCCGGGAAGGATGCTAGATTGATGCGTTGCTAGGTTGTAGCAGGAGGCCTTGAGTGATGGTAGTCATGGACATTTCAACTTGTGCGATTCATATTGTACCTATTTCTGCAACTACAATCAAAACATTTTTAAGGCTGGCAATCGCATTTTTTTTTTTTTTTTTTTACTTTATAACACTGAAAGTAGAGGAAATTGTGAAACTAGCGCACAGTTCTGTTGATTTCGGAAGTAAAAATCCGCCATTACACTACATTATTACAGTCCAGTATTGTCCGGAGTTGCGCTCGGGCGTGCGTTCGAGTCCCGCTTGGACTGATTACTTGGTTCGGTTTTTTCCGAAATTTTCTCCACCCGTAAGGCGAATGTCATGTAATCTATGGCGAATCCTCGGCCTTATCTCGCTATCACCAATCCCATCGACGCTAAATGACCTAGTAGTTGATACAGCGTCGTTAAATAACCAACTTAAAAAAAACTATTACAGACCAGTACTGACAACATCACAAAACAAAAAATAACCAGTCCAGCGTTCCAAAAGCATAATAAAAGCCTAAACTAACCTATCCTAACCTGTTACAGATTCGTATATACAAATCATAACAAAAGCCTAAACTAACCTATCCTTACCTGTTACAGATTCGTATATACAAATCATAACAAAAGACTAAACTAACCTATCCTAACATGTTACAGATTCGTATATACAAATCATAACAAAAGCCTAAACTAACCTATCCTTACCTGTTACAGATTCGTATATACAAATCATAACAAAAGACTAAACTAACCTATCCTAATCTGTTACAGATTCGTATATACAAATCATAACAAAAGACTAAACTAACCTATCCTAACCTGTTACAGATTCGTATATACAAATCATAACAAAAGACTAAACTAACCTATCCTAACCTGTTACAGATTCGTATATACAAATCATAACAAAAGCCTAAACTAACCTATCCTAACCTGTTACAGATTCGAATATACAAATCATAACAAAACCCTAAACTATCCTATCCTAACCTGTTACAGATTCGTATATACAAATCATAACAAAAGACTAAACTAACATATCCTAACCTGTTACAGATTCGTATATACAAATCATAACAAAAGCCTAAACTAACCTATCCTAACCTGTTACAGATTCGAATATACAAATCATAACAAAAGCCTAAACTAACCTATCCTAACCTGTTACAGATTCGTATATACAAATCATAACAAAAGACTAAACTAACCTATCCTAAGCTGTTACAGATTCGTATATACAAATCATAACAAAAGACTAAACTAACCTATCCTTACCTGTTACAGATTCGAATATACAAATCATAACAAAAGCCTAAACTAACCTATCCTAATCTGTTACAGATTCGTATATACAAATCATAACAAAAGCCTAAACTAACCTATCCTTACCTGTTACAGATTCGTATATACAAATCATAACAAAAGCCTAAACTAACTTATCCTAACCTGTTACAGATTCGAATATACAAATAACAAAAGCCTAAACTAACCTATCCTTACCTGTTACAGATTCGTATATACAAATCATAACAAAAGACTAAACTAACCTATCCTAACCTGTTACAGATTCGTATATACAAATCATAACAAAAGACTAAACTAACCTATCCTTACCTGTTACAGATTCGAATATACAAATCATAACAAAAGCCTAAACTAACCTATCCTAACCTGTTACAGATTCGTATATACAAATCATAACAAAAGCCTAAACTAACCTATCCTAACCTGTTACAGATTCGTATATACAAATCATAACAAAAGACTAAACTAACCTATCCTTACCTGTTACAGATTCGTATATACAAATCATAACAAAAGCCTAAACTAACCTATCCTAACCTGTCACAGATTCGTATATACAAATCATAACAAAGCCTAAACTAACCTATCCTAACCTGTCACAGATTCGTATATACAAATCATAACAAAGCCTGAACTAACCTTACCTAAATTGTCACAGATTCGTATATACAAATCATAACAAAGCCTAAACTAACCTATCCTAACCTGTCACAGATTCGTATATACAAATCATAACAAAGCCTAAACTAACCTATCATAACCTGTCACAGATTCGTATATACAAATCATAACAAAGCCTGAACTAACCTTACCTAAATTGTCACAGATTCGTATATGCAAGACCAGAGAAATTCCTACATTAACCTCACCGAAACTATCACAAATTCGTATATGCAAAGCATAACAAAAGACTAAACTAACCTAACCTAACCTAAGCTAAACTGTCACAGATTCAAATGTGCAAGACATAACAAAAGCCTAAACTAACCTAACTTAACCTGTCGCAGATTCGTATATGCAAGACATAATAAAAGCATAAACTAAACTAACCTAACCTCTCACAGATTCGTACATGCAAGGCATAAAAAAAACCTAAACTATCACAGATTCGTATATGCAAGACATAAGAAAAGTCTAAACTAACCTAACCTGTCACAGATTCTTATATGCAAGGCATAGTGTACTGTAAGTGTACACTAGCGTGAAACTTTCATAATGTCAGCAAAGTTAAACTTAATCAAATAAAAGCTACTTATGACAATTCAGTATTTCATTTGTTTTGACCATGTAATCTTTTGACAGAAATGTTTTGATCGCTGAAAGGGAAAAAATGCACTATTTTGTCTTTTGTTATATTTACATTTTTATTCGTTGCCTGGATATTAGAAAGTTAAATAAAATGAAAGAGAGATTCCATTGTTGACAAAATTGCTGCATTCTTTCATAATCTTGAAAACGTTGGAGTAACAAAAGAATACGAGAAAAATTAAAAAGTGCAGATACCGGTGCGGGTATTCTTGAATGCTGTCTTACCTCGGAGGCCATTTCGCTCAGAACACGTGGTTCAGCTCATTTTACTTTTTGCTCTATCTCGTATAACAGCTCTTCTGCGTCGTTAAACGTACCAATTTGTAACGTCTTTTGTTTTATCTAGGTCATAGCCCGACGCAGAGGGCGGGAAATTCTGTAATATAAAACAAAAAACAGCCGAATGATAAAAAAGAGAAGGTTGGTTGCCAAGACAGCTGCTGTTTTTCGTTACATAATAACTATGGTGACAAAGCCTATAGCCGGTTTTATAGTAATATATCAACAAAATTTAATAATAATAATAATAATAATAATAATAATAATAATAATAATAATACACACTTACTGGCTTTTAAGAAACCCGGAGGTTCATTGCCGCCCTCACATAAGCCCGCCATTGGTCCCTATCCTGAGCAAGATTAATCCATTCTCTATCATCATATCTCACCTCCCTCAAATACATTTTAATATTATCTTCCCATCTACGTCTCGGCCTCCCTAAAGGTCTTTTTCCCTCCGGCCTCCCAACTAACACTTTATATGCATTTCTGGATTCGTCCATACGTGCTACATGCCCTGCCCATCTCAAATGTCTGGATTTAATGTTCCTAATTATGTCAGGTGAAGAATACAATGCGTGCAGTTCTGCGTTGTGTAATTTTCTCCATTCTCCTGTAACTTCATCCCTCTTTGCCCCAAATATTTTCCTAAGCACCTTATTCTCAAACATCCTTAACCTACGTTCCTCTCTCAAAGTGAGAGTCCAAGTTTCACAACCTTACAGAACAACCGGTAATATAACTGTTTTATAAATTCTAACTTTCAGATTTTTGACAGCAGACTGGATGATAAAAGCTTCTCAACCGAATAATAACAGGCATTTTTCCATATTTATTCTGTGTTTAATTTCCTCCCGAGTATCATTTATATTTGTTACTGTTGCTCCAAGATATTTGAACTTCTCCACCTCTTCAAAAGATAAATTTCCAATTTTTATATTTCTATTTCGTACAATATTCTCGTCACGAGACATAATCATATACTTTGTCTTTTCGGGATTTACTTCCAAACCTATCTCTTTACTTGCTTCCAGTAAAATTCTCGTGTTTTCCCTAATCGTTTGTGGATTTTCTCCTGGCATATTCACGTCATCCGCATAGACAAACAGCTGATGTAACCCGTTCAATTCCAAATCCTGTCTGTTATCCTGGACTTTCCTAATGGCATACTCTAGAGCAAAGTTAAGAAGTAATAATAATAATAATAAACAAATAATTATAAAACAAAATAAATAGCAACTATTTGCGAAATAATAGCGTTTTAAGCACGAGAAGTGGAGATTATTCACCGACCCCAAATGGTAGTTTCGCACGTGTTTCATACAAAATTTTTTAGATACTGTAGTCGCTCGAGAATCCCTGATGTATGTGTATTTTAAAGTAAATAAAATTGATTCATTCTCTAGAAAATTGCGAACTTCTAATGTTAAAAATGAAGGAGTATTACATTCATATGGGAAGAGATTTCACGGCCTTCGGATAGGCCTATATAGTAGGCTGTGGTGATAGTTTTGCTGGTTGTTAGGAAGTTGATTAAGTGAAGTTCTTCTTGTCATGTTATTTTGAAATATACAGGGCTTTTATTTCAAAACTTCCCAGTCTAAATAACTACTTATTTAAATTGAATTCAGTTTAAACAAAAAACACGTCAATTTAGATATTGAGGGGGAAGTCTGAAACCAGGCTTAATTGCATTTTAGATTTCACCCCTCACCCCCAGTTGCTACCACTTTGAAATTTCAAATGGCATTCCTATATTTTTATACTTAAATATGAAAGAGTATTCAATTGTTTATACACCTCTTTAATTCGTTTTGGCATCTTTTGTTTTCTATCGCCGCCTGGCAACCTGGATTGTTGTTATTGTTGATTAGAGCTGAAGAGAATAAAGGTACAAGAACTTATTGAGCATTTCATGTAATAGTTGTGTTTGTGTATTAAATTATTTTAAAATTGTGTATACCCTTCAATAGAGAACATAAATCATCCTTATTGATTAAATTTAGGTAATTACACAAAATAAGCTGTGTTTTCATTCTAAAATCAACTGATAATAACAAAAAAACAGGTTGCCAGGCGACGATAGAAAACAAAAGATGTGAAAACAAATGAACGAGGTGTATAAACAATTAAATGCTCTTTCGTATTTAAGTATAAAATATAGGGGTGCCATTTAAAATTTCAAAGTGGGGAGGCTGGGGGTGGGGGGTGAAATCTGAAATGCAATTAAGCCTGGTTTCAGACTTCCCCCTCAATATCTAAATTGCCGTGTTTTTTGTTTAAATTGAATTCAATTTAAAGAATTAGTTATTTAGACTGGAAAAGTTTGAAATGAACGCCCTGTATAATTATTACAACGAAAGTGATAAATGTAATGATTCGGAAGTGAATAATATATGTATGAAATCTTCAAATGTTTTAATTTCCAAATTTTGCGTTGTGAATATTTATAATAAGTAAATAGTTGGTATACGCTAATTTATGGATGCGGAAATCGATGACTTTTCGATACTAAAATGAGAATCGAAAAGTCGCCATTATGAAACGATTGTCTAGAAAATCTGTAACAGAGGTATCTTTCGTCGATTGTTCGTAGCAGACCAATTGCATCTCTCGTATCTTTCCCCTTATTATAACATCATAAATCTAAAAGAGCAGCCTCATGACTCACGTCGTGGTGATGCAATGTTTTATGGAACTATTTACCAATATTAACACATATTAATAGTCTATTATGTTTGCAACACTATATCTTTATTAAATCATTACGCCCAGCAAAACCCTCATTTCATTAGTGCTCCTAATATGACACTAAACAGTGTAATATTTTGTCAGATTTTCTGGACTGAAACCTCCTCATATAATTCCACAAGAAGTGGTCTACTGCGAGAGTGAATTGCTATTCGTGCAATATAATTCAATGTGTTTAATTAAAAGAATCGTGTCAAATAAAAAAATACTTTTAATTGATGCAAAGTGAATTATATTGTACGACTAACAATGTTGAAGACTGTCTGGGTGGCGCAGTCGGTAGGGTATTGGTTTTCTGTATTCGAGGTTGCGGGTTCGATCCCGGCCCAGAAGTATGCTTAAATGCGACAGGCTCATGTCAGTAGATTTACTGGCACATAAAAGAATTCCTACGGGATAAAATTTCGGCACACCGGCGACGCTTTTATAACCTCGTCAGTTGAGACTGTCCTTAAATAAAAAAAAAAAAAAACAAAAAAAAAACATAATTTACAATTTAACAATGCCGAAGTTTGCATCACTAGTACACTACTGAACGATAGGGAATCAAACTAGTGATGATTTAGGAGTTTAGGTGGAGAGAACACTGGCTATTCTTTCCCATGTCATGATCACGTGATCATGCGTCTTTTTTTTTATTGGATGTTTCTACAGACTGTCGTCCTTTGTATACAATGTCGCTGCATTGTATAGATTTCCTTACAAAAAGAACGCCGCCTACGATAAGAAATTTACACTGAAATGAATGGAAATACTGTTTCAACGAATTCAACAGTTACTGTAAAATAAATAAATTATGGATAGGATTGTATATGTTAAATATAACGAATTAGGTCCTTTTTAGATTCTGACAAGCAGAATAGGCAATTTTAGGTCCTAACCTATGAATGATGTCTTTTTAGATCGTTTAACGTTTAAGTATGTTCCTAAATAAAACGAAAAATAAAAATGATATTTCGGTCGTAATGAGATAGCAACAAAATAGGTTCGAACCAAAGAATCCGGGGCTTGTACAAATAAGTTACTTTACTTACTTACAAATTTGCTTTTAAGGAACCCGCAGGTTCATTGCTACCCTCACATAACCCCGCCATAGGTCCCCATTCTAAGCAAGATTAATCCAGTCTCTATCATCATATACCACCTCCCTCAGATCCATTTTAATATTATCTTCCCATCCATTATATGCATTCTTGGATTCGCCCATACGTGCTACATGCCCTGGCCATCTCAAACGTTTGGATTTAATGTTCCTAATTATGTCAGGTGAAGAATACAATACGTGCAGTTCTGCGTTGTGTAACTTTCTCCATTCTATAAATTCACCCCTCTTAGCCCCAAATATTTTCCAAAGTATCTTATTCTCGAACATCCTTAAACCCTGTTCCTCTCTCTAAGTGAGAGCTGAAGTTTCCAACCAGAAATAACAACCGGTAATATAACTTTTATTTATTGATTTATTTTATTTATTTATTTATTTATTTACTTACTTATTTACTTGCTTATTTACCTATCTATCTGCCTATATATATCTATATATCTGTCTGTCTATCTATCTATCTATCTATCTATCTATCTATCTATCTATCTATCTATCTATCTATCTATCTATCTATCTATCTATCTATCTATCTATCTATCTATCTATCTATCTATCTATCTATCTATCTATCTATCTGTCTATCTGTCTATCTGTCTATCTATCTATCTATCTATCTATCTATCTATCTATCTATCTATCTGTCTATCTGTCTATCTGTCTATCTGTCTATCTGTCTACCTACCTACCTACCTATCTATCTATCTATCTATCTATCTATCTATCTATCTATCTATCTATCTATCTATCTATCTATCTATCTATCTATCTATCTATCTATCTATCTATCTATCTATCTATCTATCTATCTATCTATCTATCTATCTATCTATCTATCTATCTATCTATCTGTCTACCTACCTATCTACCTATCTATCCATCTATCCATCTATCCATCTATCCATCTATCCATCTATCCATCTATCCATCTATCCATCTATCCATCTATCCATCTATCCATCTATCTATCTTTCTGTCTATCTATATCTGTCTGTCTCTGTCTGTCTATCTATCTATCTATCTATCTATCTATCTATCTATCTATCTATCTATCTATCTATCTATCTATCTATCTATGTATCTATCTATCTATCTATCTATCTATCTATCTGTCTATCTGTCTATCTATCTATCTATCTGTCTGTCTGTCTATCTATATCTGTCTGTCTATCTATATCTGTCTGTCTATCTATCTATCTATCTATCTATCTATCTATCTGTCTGTCTATCTATATCTGTCTGTCTATCTATATCTGTCTGTCTCTGTCTGTCTGTATATCTATCTATCTATCTATCTATCTATCTATCTATCTATCTATCTATCTATCTATCTATCTATCTATCTATCTATCTATCTATCTATCTATCTATCTATCTATCTATCTATCTATCTATCTATCTATCTATCTATCTATCTATCTATCTATCTATCTATCTGTCTGTCTGTATGTCTACCCATCCACCCATCCATCCATCCATTTATTTATTTTAGCTAGCTGGCGAGTAAAAATTAAAATTATAAAACAAAAATGTTTCTAGCCACTACCGTAAGAGCCAGGCTCGTGTACGGTGTGGTCTTAGCCAATAATATAACATTTTCAAAGACAGTTTACAGTGTTTAATAAATTCTAACTTTCAATTTTTTTTAAGCAGACTGGATGATAAAAGCTTCTCAACTGAATAACAGCAGGCATTTCCGGTATTTATTACTGCGTCTTATTTCGTCTCGAGTGTCATTTATATTTGTTACTGTTGCTCCAAAGTACTGTATTTTAATTTTCCCTCCCTTTTAAAGGATAAATTTGTAATTTTTATATTTGCATTTCGTATTATGTTCTGGTCACAAAACATAATCATGTACTTTGTTTTTTTTTTCTGGATTGTTTCCCCCTCCCCCCTCCCCTGGATTTTCTTTCAAACCTATCTCCTTACTTGTTTCAAATAAAATTCCCGTTTTCTTTTCTGAATAATTTGTGGATTTTCTCCTAACATATTGACGTCATAATAAGTTACTTTATATAAAAAAAAATATATATAGGGTAGAGTAGCATAAATCGCACCGCTTCCTAAATCGCACCACTGCTAATTTAAAACAAATTACTATAGTACTGTGGCACCTAGAGGTATTGTTACAATCTACCATATGAACTTCCACCATGTCACTTGATTTCTGCCACTTCTTTGTGTCAGCAGCGTGGTGATAGTGTATCTAATATAATCGCTCAGGTCGATGTATATTTAGCTAACATTTTGTAACTAAATAACGGATTTGTATGCCAAGGAATCCATAATCTTAATATGTTATTCGTTTAAAGAGGTATTAAAGAACATTTAACTTAGTACGATTTTCGAACATGTGGTGATTATAGGCTAGAATGAAGGAAGTAATAACTTATGGCGTAGTTTCTCAATTCGCACCACTTTGTAGGTGCCTAATTCGCACCGGTGCGATATGAGCAACTGTAGCAATTCTAACCGTACAAAAGAAGGCACCAAAAATTTTAACTGAACTAGTAATGCATCAGGTGGGTGCAATATCAAGTGGTGAGAAGGGCGTTAATACAACAAGTGTGTGTTGTACAAGCGCACCAGATATTTTGTGCCACCTGTGATAATTTTTAAACGTCAAACAGTGCATCCTTCATCATCAGCTGGTGCTCCTCCAGGATAGTTATTTGTTTGCTCTGAGTCAGGTTACTTCAACAGTGAACTATTTGTCGAATAGCTCAAACATTTTATTTGCCACTCAAACCTGCCATAGAAAAAAGTGCTGCTTCTGTATGTCCACCTATACGACCCATTCCAAAAATTTAGAAGCTAGATTATCTCGGGAAAATGGTATGCTCCTGTTTCAGCTTCCTCGTCGTAATACTCATAGGCCCAGACTTTAGATGTTTCTATCTTCAAATCATTCCAGACAGCTGTATCATGAAGCAGCTCTTAGGTGGCTTCGAGATAATCGTGGAGAAAAGGTGACGCAGTTTACAGTCTGAACTGCCTGGTGAAGCACATGGCAAATGTGTAACAATAAAAAACGCATTCAGAAAGTTTAAATGTTACGTAATTTAAGCTATATTTTTTCAATTTCATTTGAAGATGCGTTATTCTCTTTCATTAATTTCAATAAACTTTTAATTTGCATTTATTACATTATTCATTCAAATACTCTTCAATTTTTTCAATATTAAAAGCTTTCCTTCATCCTGTTCCCTGCAGTTAAAGAGGTGCGATTTAAGAAACCACAGGTGCTATTTAGGAAACTAGTTGCCTAAATGGCACCACTGACATGTGTTTCGAAAATGTCATTTTAATTAAAAAATATTAAATCAAATTCAAGCATTCTTTTTTACATCAAAGATAAATGTTCTGGGAATGTATCTCTGTAAAGGAATGGAGAAAATAAAAACTGTATTGTTCAATAAAAATTATGAATGCTAAAGTGGTGCGATATAGGCAACCTTACCCTACATTCAACGGGAGGGATTCGAGCGCACGGCCGTTATCTCAAAGCACCGCCATAACTACGTTTTAACCGTCATACACCCTACAACCTACATCTATATCAATAACACAAGCAAATATTATTTGGCATTATTGCATCACTGGGAATGTGCCAAGATCTCCCTGGAGATAGAAATGCCTGTAGGTCAGTAGCTGTACAAACACTTGGCAGTGAATGCTGCAAAACAAGGGAACAGCAAGTTAGTTCTCAACAAGAAATGGACTTTTTACTGCTGGCTCGTTTAAATGCAGAGCGTTAAGGCAATGCGTACAGTTTCTGACCTATTTCTTCATTTTCTTTGTCTTCTTCCTTGAAGACAAAATGGCTCCCATTTTCTTCCGGGAAAATGGCTATGAGACACTGAACCAAGTCATTTGTTTTTAATATACAGTTCAGTCTAATATGTGAAAATTGAGTTGGAAAAAAATACCAGTATCAATTTGAAATTTTCTTGTATTTTTTTCAACGATATTGTCATTTCTAGGATAAAGGCCTGTCATTCAGTTAGTATTCTGCCCTAGGGCAGGTCTTTCAATGCAAACCTAGCTTTCTCCAGTCTTTCCTATTTTGTGCCTTCCTCTTTGTTTCCTCTTATAATCCATATTTATTTATTTATTTATTTGTTTATTTATTTATTTATTTATTTATTATATTTATTTCTTATTTTAGTAGGTTATTTTACGACGCTTTATCAACAGCTTAGGTTATTTAGCGTCTGAATGAGATGAAGGTGATAATGCCGGTGAAATGAGTCCGGAGTCCAGCACCGAAAGTTACCCAGCATTTGCTCATCTTGGGTTGAGGGAAAACCCCGGAAAATACCTCAACCAAGTAACTTGCCCCGACCAGGAATCGAACCCCGGCCACCTGGTTTCGCGGCCAGAAGCGCTGACCGTTACTCCACAGGTGTCGGCTTTTATTTATTATACTAATAATTGTAACATAATAGTACATTATGCAACGAGCCTATAATGAAGGTAATTAAGAAGTGAGTATGGATATTTATGAAACGAGAGCAAGCGAGTTTCATAATTTTCATACGAGCTTCTTAATTACCATTATAGGCGAGTTTCATACGACTTTTTATGCTCGACCATATTTCTAACTTAATATTATTAATTTTTTAGCAATGTCCCGTATGTTGTGAGATGTGCGCAGACGGAAAGTATTGATTTTTTCCGAGGAACAGATGTCCACATTGACCTTGCTAGGCCATAAGAACCTACAGAGATAACATTGAAATAAAATTAGACATTGAAAAACGAGATGACAAATTGAATTTATTTGAATATTATTTACAATTAACGCTAATTATTATAGTAACAGAACATAACTTTCTGCGACAGTATTGGATTTCCAGCCTCCGTGACTTTTCGCTAATTCTCTTTCGATTGCATATCCGAGAATAATCGAGACTTGCGGTTTTATAACTGTAGAAAGTTGACCTGTCATTGGCTGAACAGTTGTAACCTGAGTCATCATTGGCTGAAAGACCTGACGTTTAATGAGTAGGTGTACTTTAATGACATGCATTAAAGGTCTGCTACCAACTGTATAATTACTACATTTCGGCATGGTCGAGCATAAAATATAATATATACAGAAACACTTTAGCTCGCCCCTGAAAGAGTAGAACTCGTGCTCAGGGGCGGATTCCTGAATTGAAATTAATAATTATACAATACAATTTGTCTTATGTTTACTGTGCAATTATAGTATATAAATTTAAATTTACAATTTTTCAATTTTTATAAAATCAATACATAACTTTTTTAATTTAATACTAGAACTATTAGAATTGACAAGATAGGATATTTAAATATAAATTTGTTATATATTCTATAATTACTATTATGATTAAATACTGTAACAGTGTTGCATTTTGGTTCAAACAATCTTAAAGAATTCATACCTTTTGTTTCATAACTGTGAGAATACAATTCAAAATTATTTCGATTTTCATGTATGAATTTTATTAATACAATGTAATAAATTTGTCTTACGTTAAGTACATTAAAGTCTAGAAACAATCTTAATATCGTCTGTCATCTGATAGCTTCTTTACCCCGAACTTTTCTCCCGTTCACCATTCCTTCCAGTACATCCTTCAGTACGCAGTTTCTTCTCAGCCAGTGACCCAACCAATTCCTTTTCCTCTTCCTGATCAGTTTCAGCATCATTATTTCTTAACCCACTCTTTCAAACACAGCTTTATTTCTTATTCTGTCTGCCCACTTCACACTTTCCATCCTTCTCCATATCCACATTTCAAATGCTTCTATTCGCTTCTCTTCACTTCGCAGTAATGTCCATGTTTTTGCCCCATACAAAGCACTTCATTAGTCTCTTCCTTAGTTCTTTCTCCAGAGAAAAAAAATGTTATGTTTTATTTAACGACGCTTGCAACTGCAGAGGTTATATCAGCGTCGCCGGATGTGCCGGAATTTTGTCCCGCAGGAGTTCTTTTACATCCCAGTAAATCTACTGACATGAGCCTGTCGCATTTAAAAACACTTAAATGCCATCGACCTGGCCCGGGATCGAACCCGCAACCTTGAGCATAGGACAGCGCTATACCAATTCGCCAACGAAGTCGACTCTCTAGAGGTCCGCACAAGATTTTATGAGCGCGGCCGTTGAAATATGACGTAATTTTCAGGCTTCCAAGCGTCAGAGAGCATTGAAACTTGGTTAACATATAAATAACAGATATCTGATCCATTTTTCGAAAAGCAAAACAAAAATATAAAGAAAAATGCTACTTTTGATCGAAAATTACTAGAATTTCACCCATCTTCTCCCATAATTAAGTATGCGGGTGTTCCACGTTTTTTTAAACATCCTGTAGCATATTCTGTCTTTTAATTATATCAAAGTTTTTGTCATTGACTTTGTCCATCACAATCTTATGAAGAGAGACTTAATGATAGAACCACGGTCAGTTAACATAATTTTCGGGTTGTTTTAAAAGTTTCATAAGGGTATCAGATTACGTGGCATACCATTCCAACCCTGATAATGTTTTTTTTTTGGGGGGGGGGCGTTTATTTTATGAATTTTTGTAGTACACCTCTAAAATATGTTTATCGAATTTTTTGGCTCCCATTTCTAGTGCTATGTAGCGAGTTCAGTAAAATATGTAAATCCTACGCTACTATCAATAGAATCGGTGTTAGTTTTCGTTCAGTTTTAAATTCAATACCTTTGCATTTTATAAATATCTAATGTTGGCTGGATGACTGTGGTTACCATGTATATTATATATTCTCTTCATTATTGATTGTGATTAATACTGTTATATTACTATTTTATTATTATAAAATATCGGAAAATATGTGAGGCAGACTTTTAGCTTTGTCACTGACATTCAGCTTTCCGCACAGAGGGTCAGAGTTCAAATTCCGACTAGAGGAACTGTAACATTCTGCGAACAGAGATGATATGTGTCATTAAAATACTGTTTACCAACAACAGTTATCGCTAACATCACGATCACCACCATAATATTCCAATTATATACATTATCATATTAACCATTATCATAATAATAATCACCATCACATAAATTACCATCATATTCGTCACTCTCATGATAATCGGAAATTCCACACTCACGATCATGACATGTGGCATCCACATTATATGCGCCACCCTCATGATCATCGCAAGTGCACATTCACGATCATCATGTGTCAAACTCACGATCATCACGATCACACTGATGATAATCATATTCGTCTCCCTCATAATCATAAAATACGTCACCATTGCGATTATATCTCATTCGTGACTCTCATGATTATAACATTAGCATTCCCCATCTTCACGATCATCACATGCTCCACCTTAATGATCATCCCATTCTCCACTCTTACGATCATCTAAATACGACAGCATCATGGTCATCGAAATCGGCACAATTGCAATCCCCTCATATTCGCAACATATTCATCACCCTGACATCACATACGCCACCATCTCGACTATGAAATTCGTCACTCATGATCATCACATATGCCATCTTTAGAAACATATCATAATCCTCATCCTCACGAACATCAAATTCTGCACTTTCATAATTATTCAATATTTGTCACCCTTACGACCCTCAAATTCGCCACTCACGATCATGAAATTCGTCACTATCACGATCATAAAATTTGCCACACTCACGATCGTCACATTCGCCATCCTCCGAATCGTCACATTTTCGCCAATATTACGATCATCACATGCGCCGCCTTCAGAATCATACAGGGTGCTATTCATAGACATTTCGCAGCACGCGCTACGAGCGTACTAAGCTAGCCCCGGCTATCCATTGGTTACTAGTACAGAATTCAAATCATATCCTATCGCTAACACTGGTTTATGAATACGAAAAATGCTGATCATCCACCGAAAGCCCGCGCTAAAAATGTCTATGAATACGGCCCATTATGTTCGCCACCCTCACGATCATCAAATTCGCGACGCTAAGAATATATCATATTCACCACCCTCCTAATCGCTTCATTTTCTCCATTATCACCAACATCATATAAGCCACCTTCAGAATTATACAATGTTCGCACCCTCACGATCATCAAATTCAAATTCAAATTATGTTTTATTTAACGACGCTCGCAACTGCCGAGGTTATATCAGCGTCGCCGGTGTGCCGGAATTTTGTCCTACAAGAGTTCTTTTACATGCCAGTAAATCTACCGACATGACCCTGTCGCATTTAAGCACACTTAAATGCCATCGACCCCGCAACCTCGAGCATACAAGACCAGCGCTATACCGACTGCGCTATCCAGGCCGATTAATCAAATTCGCAGCCAGAATAACATATATATTCGCCATTCTCACGATCATCACATGCGCCACCCTCCGAATCATTTCATTATCGTCACCCTCACGATCATCATCAGCATCACCCTGAGAATCGTACAATGTTAGCCACCCTCACGATCATCAAATTCGCTACCCTCAAAATCATTGCATTTTCGCCACGTCTACATCTGTGGAGTAACGGTTTGTCGCGTCTGGCCACGAAACTTGATGGCCAGGGTTCGATTCCCGGTTGGGACAAGTTACCTGGTTGAGGTTTTCCGAGGTTTTTCCTCAATCCAATATGATCAAATGCTGGGTAACTTTCGGTGCTGGACATCGGACTCATTTTACCGGCATTATCACCTTAATCTTATTCAGACGCTAAATAACCTGAGATGTTGATAAAGCGTCGTAAAATAACCTACTAAAAAATCAACATCATCACATGCGCCACCCCCAAAATTACACTGCCGAGCTAAAAAAAAACCGCAACACTTGAATAAATTTGAAATATCAAACCATAATATAAATTATAACATTACTGTGTGCTACTATGGGCCTGGCTGTGTTACGCAAGTGTTAATTCATGTTTTGGGAAGGGAAGTATAGCCATTGGGTGGTTTGTGACACCCTCTTTGCCTTGTCCTTCACCCTTTATATATTGCTGTGCCATTAAAATTTATAACCCTAAACACAAGCCGTCAATGTGTCTCAGTGAAACATACAGCAGAGTCCGTATAGGTCAGTTTCTATCTGATGCTTTTCCAATTCACTGCGGGCTAAAGCAGGGAGACGCACTATCACCTTCACTTTTTAACTTCGCTCTAGAATATGCCATTAGAAAAGTTCAGGATAACAGGCAGGGTTTGGAATTGAACGGGTTACATCAGCTTCTTGTCTATGCGGATGACGTGAATATGTTAGGAGAAAATACACAAACGATTAGGGAAAACACGGAAATTTTACTTGAAGCAAGTAAAGCAATCGGTTTGGAAGTAAATCCCGAAAAGACAAAGTATATGATTATGTCTCGTGACCAGAATATTGTACGAAATGGAAATATAAAAATTGGAGATTTATCCTTCGAAGAGGTGGAAAAATTCAAATATCTTGGAACAACAGTAACAAATATAAATGACACTCGGAAGGAAATTAAACGCAGAATAAATATGGGAAATGCGTGTTATTATTCGGTTGAGAAGCTCTTATCATCCAGTCTGCTGTCCAAAAATCTGAAAGTTAGAATTTATAAAACAGTTATATTACCGGTTCTTCTGTATGGTTGTGAAACTAGGACTCTCACTCTGAGAGAGGAACATAGGTTAATGGTGTTTGAGAATAAGGTGCTTAGGAAAATATTTTGGGCTAAGCGGGATGAAGTTACAGGAGAATGGAGAAAGTTACACAACACAGAACTGCACGCATTGTATTCTTCACCTGACATAATTAGGAACATTAAATCCAGACGTTTGAGATGGGCAGGGCATGTAGCACGTATGTGCGAATCCAGAAATGCATAATAAAGTGTTAGTTGGGAGACCGGAGGGAAAAAGACCTTTAGGGAGGCCGAGACGTAGATGGGAGGATAATATTAAAATGGATTTGAGGGAGGTGGGGTATGATGATAGAGACTGGATTAATCTTGCACAGGATAGGGACCGCTGGCGGGCTTATGTGACGGCGGCAATGAACCTTCGGGTTCCTTAAAAGCCATTTGTAAGTAAGTAAGTAAGTAAACACAAGCCGTCAATACAAAGTTACAACATTATTTATATCATATTCGCCATATCACCATAAACGCATGCACCACAATCACCAAACTGACAACCACTATCATTATTATTTCTTCCACTATTACTAACATCGCGTAATTTCATATCAATGATTTTGTCTCTTTATTTGACAGTAACTAGGCTCAAGATAGACTTCCTCGTATTGTGGCGTCGCAAAGTTAACCGATCTTTAATCTGCTACAAAAGACAGTCATCCGTGTTGTAGACAGAATTCGAACGCACCTTAATTTTAAAACTGTTTCTTGCCCATTGCAGAGGATTGCCAGATGGGATTATTTCACCGGACGTGTTGTAATCTTAGGATTAACTTCTGGAACCGAAGCAGCAGTTTGCCACAGGCTGGAAGCTTCTAGGCGCTGGCTGTGTTAATATTTCCGTCTGTGTTTTAAATATTGGATGCGACACGAGTATACTCCATTGCTGAATTCAGCAAGACGCAGAGAGTTGGAGCCAACCCCGGGGTTCTGTGATGATACATTATTCAAACCAACTTGCCTCATCATGCATGGGCCATTTGCTTAATTCAGAATGCTTGCAGGAACCTAGAAGCACTCTAAACAACTCTGCGTTTCGATTCTGGAGCTTGATATATGTGTCTCTTCTCTCATCGTGTATTTGTTGGCCACTCTACTAAATTGCACTTCCGGTGCAAAATGGATTACCATACAAACATAACTACAACTTTTAACTCCTCGAACAATTCGCAAATATTTGTATACCTAGGTAAACAGTTCAGAATAAACAGTTGACTGCTACAGTCTTGGCAGTCACAGAGTCACAGGCAAAGCATAAAATCCTGCTCTTCTTACTTTATGCCCTAAGGGCGAAACATAACCTCTTTTCCCCCCTGTTAGTACATATGCTAGTGGATTATAATGATTTTTTAGTTGTCAGGTTGAATTTTCTTTTACTTGCTCATAGACTACTAAGTTTAGGGCATTGATACTGTTGAGGAAAATATATATATTTTTTTAAATTAATTATACATGCCACTTACTTACAAATGCCTTTTAAGGAACCCGCAGGTTCATTGCCGCCCTCATATAAGCCCATCATCGGTCCATATCCTGTGCAAGATTAATCCAGTCTCTATCATCGTATCCCAACTCCCTCAAATCTATTTTAATATTATCCTCCCATCTACGTCTCGGCCTCCCCAAAGGTCTTTTTCCCTCCGGTCTTCCAACTAACACTCTATATGCATTTCTACTTATATCAGGTGAAGAATACAATGCGTGCAGTTCTGTGTTGTGTAACTTTCTCCGTTCTCCTATAACTTCATCCTTCTTAGCCCCAAATATTTTCCTTAGAACTTTATTGTATTGTATTGTATTTATTAACATTCCATGCTATTCATACATGCTTACAGCTAGAATATGGAACAAGTCAAAAAACTTAATACTATTATAAAATCTTAATTTATAGTCACAGTCTAGATGAAATATATACAGACGAGATTTACAATATAGTCTACTAGTACAACACATAGTTTTAGTATCAATTTCATGAAGTGTTATTGAATGTCATGAATTCACCTACAGAATAGAAGGCGTGAGAAATTAGGTACTTCTTTAATTTGGCCCTAAATAATTTTATGTTTTGAATTTCATTTTTTATATCGATAGGGAGGCTATTAAAAATTTTTACTGCCATATAACGTACTCCTTTTTGATAGCACGATAGACTTGTCGATAGAGTATGAAAGTCATTTTTGACGTGTATTTATGCTATGAACTGTTGAATTAGTTACAAAGTTTTCACGATTACATACGAGAAAGACTATTAATGAAAAGATATACTGACAAGCCATGGGCATTATTTGTAGTTTTTTTAAAATAGTCCTACACGACTCCCTAGATTTCGCAACTACTATTATTCTAATTACTCTTTTTTGTATTCTCAAACACCCTTAATCTCTCTTCCTCTCTCAAAGTGAGAGACCAAGTTCCACATCATACAGAAAAACCGGTAATATAACTGTTTTATAAATTCTAACTTTAAGATTTTTTGACAGCAGACTGGATGACAAAAGCTTCTCAACCGAATAATAACAGGCATTTCCCGTATTTATTCTGCGTTTGATTTCCTCCCGAGTGTCATTTATATTTGTTACTGTTGCTCCAAGATATTTGAATTTTTTAACCTCTTCGAAGGATAAATCTCCAAGTTTTATAGGTCTTCTTACTTGCTTCAAGTAAAATTTCCGTGTTTTCCCTAATCGTTTGTGGATTTTCTCCTTACATATTCACGTCATCCGCATAGGCAAGACGCTGATGTAACCCGTTCAATTCCAAACCCTCTCTCTTATCCTGACCTTTCCTAATGGCATAGGCTACTCTAGAGCGAAGTTAAAAAGTAAAGGTGGTAGTGCATCTCCTTGCTTTAGCCCACAGTGAATTGGAAACGCATCTGACAGAAGCATCTACCCTTTAGAGGAAAATTTGCAGCTTTTATCCTTACTTACTTACTTACAAATGGCTTTTAAGGAACCCGAAGGTTCATTGCCGCCCTCACATAAGCCCGCCAGCGGTCCCTATCCTGTGCAAGATTAATCCAGTCTTTATCATCATACCCCACCTCCCTCAAATCCATTTTAATATCCTCCCATCTACGTCTCGGCCTCCCTAAAGGTCTTTTTCCCTCCGGTCTCCCAACTAACACTCTATATGCATTTCTGGATTCGCCCATACGTGCTACATGCCCTGCCCATCTCAAACGTCTCGATTTTATGTTCCTAATTATGTCAGGTGAAGAATACAATGCGTGCAGTTCTGTGTTGTGTAACTTTCTCCATTCTCCTGTAACTTCATCCCGCTGCAGCTTTTATCCAGATTTTAAAAACGCTTTTTTTCCCTGATTACTTGACACATAATTAAGATCTTTCACACAGAATAAACCCCTCAAATATTTTTGTGAGGGCGAGGGGGGAGGCAATTTCTAAAGCGAAAACTGAAATTTGTTTGTTTTAGTCATTGCCCCACATTTTTATGTTAAAACAAAATTTCTTTCACTGTTGTACTCCTAAAAGAACACGCAATAGTCTGTGAAAACTGTTTTTTCCTATCTTATCCCATTAAGAATAAATGTACTTTTACTTTTTGAAAATTTCAAACATAAAAATAAAAATTTAAGATGTTGGAGTTTTAAATTAACTTTCTTAAGCAGTAGGGTACTGTTTGTAGTTTGGTACTTAGCTAGGTTAATCAGCTTCATTTTGGTGCAGAAACGATGAAAATATCTCAATTGTAAGTGCACTTTGTATCAACATCAATGTTGTAAAATTCTGTGAAACTGAACATGGAGAAAAAAACATCTAGATCCTGACGGTATGAAAAATTGTAAAGCCAAACACACAGCTTCCTGATTGTATGAAAAATAATACAGTCGAACTCTACCGCCAAATTCGAATTATTACAGGAAAAATATATAAAATTGACAGAATGTGACGGATTGACACTTCTATAACTGCAGTTCCGGTTTAAAGAAAGGTGCTTCCGGTCACTAAAAATTCAGCTGGTTATTTAACCAAACATCATAGATACGAAACTGATATATTTTTAAAAACTAGAAAGTTCATGCTTGCAGATGTCATAAAAACAAACAAAAAAAACAAAAAAAAAAACAAAAAAATAGACAACAACATAATACGAAAGACAAAGCATAATCACAAAAAAAAAACATAAGAATACAACACAAACAAAAGAACACAAAAAAATACATCACACTAACGAACGAAAACAAAAACACACACAAGACTGCAATTTCATTCAAGAAATTAAATTACAACGTCGCATACATAACAAATAATACTTACAAAAACATCTCAACACAAACAAACAAATACAGCCACACAGGCGTATAAAAACTCAAATGTAACATCTGCAACAACTTCTACATAGACAGACAGGCAGATAATTACAAAACACGTTACAAAGAACACATCACAGCCATAACAAAATTACAAAACACTTCCACATATGCAGAACACATCACAAATGCTAACTACACCTACAGAGACATCAACACAGACATGGAAATTCTACACATCCAACCAAAAAGCCAGAAACTAAACACACTGGAACAATACGAAATATATAGACACACAAAAACACATACAAATGAAATTCTCAACACACAACTGAAATTCAGAACACACACTCTTTGACTTCACATTACACTACACAAACACACCCCCACAGGAAACAAAACAAAAGGTCCCAAGACCAGCAACAACCAGTTCTGAAGATGGCCAATATCAGGCCGAAACGTGTTAACCAGGTACGGTAAAATTTGTTGTTGTTGTTTTCTAATGCCAGGCGTTTGACAGTGAAGTCATTTGACCTCTTGCACTCCAATATTTTTCAAAGATATTATCATGGTCAGCCACTGAAGCACAGATTTTGAGGTGTTCCGAATCCATTTCTTGGTTTGAGTTGCACAATGGGCAGTTAGGGGACTGATATATTCCAATTCTATGCAGGTGTCTGGCCGAACAATCATGGCCTGTTGCCAATCTAAATGCAGCTACAGACGATTTTCGTGGAAAATCGGGAATTAACTGTGGATTATGATGCAGAGAGTTCCATTTTTTCCCTTGGGATTGTGTTATCAAATTTTGTTTGTTGAAGTCTAAGTATGTAGATTTAATAAATCTCTTCACAGAGTAATACGTAGATTTAGTAAAAGGTCTGTAAGTAGCAGTGCTGCCCTTCTTTGCTAAAGCATCTGCATTCTCGTTTCACAGGATTCCACAATGGGATGGTATCCATTGGAATACATTTCTTTTATTGAGTAATATTAATTGAGAGAGCATTTTAGTTATTTCTGCTGTTTGAAATGAAGGTGTGTGTTTAGAGATGATTGGTAGAATAGCTGCTTTGGAGTCTGACAATATAACTGGATTCCTAAATTTATTGATGTGGCATAGAAAATTCCTGAGATTTTCCCTTATTGCAATGATTTCACCATCAATTTAACACGAGAAAGACATATAATATATATTCCGAAGTGTTATAGTGTTAAAAGTTATGTAATCAAGATGTATTAAAAAAGTATATATATTTTTAAGGATAATTAAAAATTAATGGTATACCAGTACCTTAACATCATTTAGGCCTATCATTATTTTATTTTATTGCATGATGTATAATTATTCGTCTACTATTAAAAATAAATCAATTTTCATCGCATCTTTTCAAATGTCTTTCGGGTCACGACAACAATCGACGTAAAATGAATATCAGTAGCTGTTGAATCGATCTAGTGTGTACACAGCTTTGGAGCAGTGAGCATGCGCAGTGCCTTCAATTTGGAACTTAGAAAATTCAGACGAGCAATTTTTTTTCTGGAGCTGTACTTTCAGTGTGGCTCTGATAGTACGAGGGTTGGAAAGAGAAGATAAGAATTGGAAGGGAAGAAACTAGTTTCCAGTAACGCAGAGCAAACATGTAGTCTTGCACGCTTCATAGCTATGTAATGACGTCTGTAGGAATGGATCCAGCAGACGTACGGAGGAATTACCAGGAAGTAGATTAGACAGGGTTGGAGGTGAAACAAGGTGCACCCTGATAAAATAATCATGGGGGCAACTGAGTTAGTTTGTAGATTGAACAGGGATCAAGGGAAGGAAGGAGACACGCTGGATTCCTCAGGGGGGTTGGATAATGGAGAAGGGTGAAAGAGAAAAGTGTGCAAAGAAAGTGTGCGATGTCTTCTTTCAAACCCCTACCCCCTATATTCCGTCTGATGGAATAAGGAAGCGGAAATGAAAGCCTGTGACGAATTTTACCTATCAAGGATAGTTCAAAGTGCTCTGCGGTTGCAAAGATAAAATTGCGTTATTGGTGCTACGAAATCAGTGGGGTTAGCAGTATATACAACGCGTAATATAGCAACTTTGCGAGACCACGGAATCATCTACAGTAAATAGAAGTGTTAGTGGTTTTCATTGCGGTCCGCCTCCCACTTATTTATTTCTGTCCCTTCCGACATGGAGATATATCACCTTTTCAGACTTTTTTTCTGGTATTTATATCTATACTAATAATAAATCTGTAGCCGAAATTTTTCTGGTAATTTTCGATTTTCCAAAAATAATTGGTCCTAACATATTATATGATTAACCGCCCTGAAACCGAAAATAGCTTTTTTGAAATTTTTGTTTGTATGTATGTCTGTCTGTCTGTCTGTCTGTCTGTCTGTCTGTCTGTCTGTCTGGATGTTTGTTACCTTTTCATGCGATAATGGATGAACCGATTTATATGAAAATTGGAATATAAATTAAGTTCGTTGTAACTTAGAATTTAGGCTGTATGGCATTCAAAATATTTTATTTAAAAGGGGGTTATAAGGTGGCTTGAATTAAATAAATCGAAATATCTCCCTTATTATTAATTTTCATGAAAAATATTACATAACAAAAGTTTCTTTAAAAATAATTTCCGATAGGTTTTATTCCATGCAAAATTTTGATAGGATTGATATTTAATGAGATAAATGAGTTTCAAAATTACAATAACTACGCCATCTAAGGCGGTGTAATGAAATAAGAAACAAATGACTTCATCTATAAGGGGCCTTGGACAACAACAATCGAAAGCTATGAAACATACGGTAGCCTACAGAGAATGTTTCTGTGTCTGTATGAAGTAATATCGGAAGCTAAATTAACCGATTTGTATAATTAATTATTAATTCACCATTGGAAAGTGTAGTTTCTCTAGATGGACATAATGCTATAATGTTATTACAGTAACTTCTGACTGAATCGAGGACAGGTAAGATTAAAATAGCTTCTTATGCAAAGAAAACTTGATAGGCTATTCTGTACATAACAAAAGTTTCTTTAAAAATTATTTCCGATAAGTTTTATTCTATGCAAAATTTTTATAGGACTGATGTTTAAGGATTTACAAGATTTTTAAAATAACAATACAATACATTTTCACCGCCGCCTCAGATTATAGCGTTGTTGTTCCTGCAGTAACTCCTATGTGCAAAACATAAAATTTTTAGTAGGAAGAAAAAACACATTTATTCATTCCATGGCAATGGTACATAAAAGATCGTGATATTACATTTTTGAAAGAAAGAAATATAATTACATATCACTAGGCCTATATATGCTGTATCACTATTTAAGTTATTTGAAGGGTTCAGAACCATATTGCGCCAAGCGCCATTTACTGAAGACGTAGAAAACAAGGGTTAAAATTAAGTTATTACCATAATTCAATGGAAACATATAGCAAGGAATATAAAGTTTACACATTAAAACTAAATAATATGTCAATCTTCATTAAACTATGGTTGCATATAATAACAAATAAGAAACATGTTAAAGGAATTGTCATTGCACCAAATGAGTACTCTCTGGACCAAACTGATCGCATTTTAATTTTTTAAATACAATTTAAATTAAGTAACATATTAAACGATTTATCCTTCTATCAAACACGAATGTTCCCTGGATCAAACGTCCTATTTTGATTATGTAATTACTTTATATTTATTTCTAACACGTGCAGCGGAGAGCACGGTTACGGCTAGTTAAGAAATAAGTGATTGATGTTTGTTACTTAAAACTAGGCAACCGAAATTGCCCTCTCTTCTGTTTTACTTAGGTCTTAATTCAGTCAATAATTTGCTATTTCTTTTCCGTTTTTATCTGTTTATTCATTTCTTACTATTCATATGTAACTTCTGACTGAATCGAGGAATATTTTGTGAACAACTGTTTTCAGAACATGGGAGGGGTGATAGTAGGAGGCGGAAGAATAAAGTGCATAAGATTTGCTGATGATATGTCGTTGTTAGCAGAAGAGGAGACGATACTAAGGGATATGGTACTGGAGCTAAATGGCAGTTGTGAGCAGTATGGGATGAAGATAAATGCAAATAAGACGAAGACTATGGTTATCGGAAGAAAAAGAAATTAGAAAAACGTGCAAATTCTAAATGAGGCAGTAGAGCAAGTGGACAGCTTCAAATACTTAGGTTAGACTGCCCCTGGCAAAAGAACTAAGAAAGAGTCTAATGAAGTGCTTTGTGTGGAGTGTGGCATTTCATTGAGCAGAAACATGGACATTACGACGAAGAGAAGAGAAGCGACTAGAAGTATTTGAAATGTGGATATGGAGGGGAATGGAGCATGTAAAATGGACAGACAGAATACGAAATGAAGCTGTGTTGGAAAGAGTGGGTGAATAATGAATTTAAAACTAATCAGGAGAGAAACTAATCACTGACTAAGGAGAAACTATCTACTGAAGGATGCAGTGGAAGGAATGGTGAACGGTAGAAGAGTTAGGGCCAGAAAAAGATATTAGCTATAATATTTATATATTCATACATTTCTTACTCAAAACTGAAAGGTCGAAATTGTCTCACTCGTATTTTTTTTATTTCTCTCTTGTTTCTTTTTTAATTCGTAATTCGTTTGCTCTAGATGTTAAACGTCGTAAAACAATATTTGTTTTCCATATAGCAGAAGAACAGTGTTTTAAACAAACTAATTTTCATTATTGTACAAGATGCAGTAATGGAGTAAAAAAAAATGTTAAATATTTCCAAAATTTTACTGCTCTAAGCTGTACCTAATCCCTTAAAGCCATTTGTAAGTAAGATGCATTTATTAATAGGCTTTGTCTTAATACATTGATTTATTACGTACATAAAAATATAAAATCAGTTTTGCTCCACTCTATTTTATTTGCCAATTGCTTATTTATTTATTTATTTATTTATTTATTTATTTGTTTATCTATTTATTTTTTATTTATTTATTTGTTTATTTTTATTTATTTATGCATTTATTTATTACTTTGTTCGTTTATTTATTTATTTATTCCTTTATTTATTATTTACTTTTTATCTATTTATTTATTTAATCAATCGTTTATTTAATTATTTATCCGTTTGTTCGTTTATTTATTTATTTATTTATTTATTCATTCATTTATTTAATTATGTAGTTAATTATTTAGTTATTCATTTGTTCGTTTATTTATTTATTTATTTTTTATCTATTTATATTTATTTTTATTTATTTATTCTTTTATTTATTAGTTTCTTTGTTTTTTCATTCATTTATTTGTTTGTTTATTTATTTTTTCGTTTATTTATTTATTTATTCATTCATTTATTTAATTATTTAATTAATTATTTATTCGTTTGTTCGTTTATTTATTTATTTATCTATTTATGTTTATTTTTATTTATTTATTTATCTGTTTATGTTTATTTTTATTTATTTATTCATTTGTTTATTAGTTTGTTCGTTTTTTCATTTATTTATTTATTTGTTTATTTATTTATTTATTTGTTCGTTTATTTATTATTTATTTATTTATCTATTTATTTAATCATTTATTTCATTATTTATTTATTTATACGTTTGTTTATTTATTTATTCATTCGTTTATTTAATTATTTAATTAATTATTTAGTTATTCGTTTGTTCGTTTCTTTATTTACCTATTTATGTTTATTTTTTATTTATTTATTAGTTTGTTCGTTTTTACATTCATTCATTTATTTGTTTATTTATTTATTTGTTCGTTTATTTATTTATTTATTTATTCATTCATTTATTTTATCATTTAATTGGTTGTTCGTTTATTTATGTTTATTTTTTATTTATTTATTCATTTATTTATTAGTTTGTTCGTTTTTTCATTCATTCATTTATTTGTTTATTTATTTATTTGTTTGTTCGTTTATTTATTATTTATTTATTTATTTACCTATCTATTTATTTATTAATCATTTATTTAATTATATATTTATTTATTCGTTTGTTCGTTTATTTATTTATTTATTTATTCATTTATTTATTTAATCATTTAATTAATTATTTATTTATTCGTTTGTTCGTTTATTTCTTTATTTATCTATTTATGTTTATTTTGTATTTATTTATTCATTTATTAGTTTGTTCGTTTTTTCATTTATTTATTTGTTTATTTATTTATTCTTTGTTTATTACTTATGGGCTATATTTATATATTTTCATATATATTTCATTTATATTTATTTAATCACGAATCCATTTATAAGTAGAAAGACTTACACACGATCTTGTCTATAAAATCTGTATGAAAGTGTATCCACCTCGGTCGATGGACGAATTGCGAGACTCAGATGAGAAAGTCTGGGACGGTATGCAGATTAGATCTGGGTTAGTGAATGTGCAGAATGGTCATCATTAAAGTGTATGGGACAAAGGCAACATCTGGAACTCCAGGCCTTATAATGAACCCCTCGGTATTTTAAAGCAGACGCTGTAGTATGCATAGGAAATTAGGACGAAACAGCTTTCCAAAGAATCCCGGTATACAGAAAAAAAAACAGTGAAATTTCTCAAATGCTAATGCGTTATTGTCATTGAAAAAAGTTTTGCTGTACCTCCTTGCGTATCAACTGTGTTTCACTTAACTGTTTCTGCTATCTTTCTGTAATTTTCTCTCTGTGTTTCAGATGAATAAAAACCTTTTCTTGGAATACAATATCCAAATTTAAATCATCCAGAGGTAAACCGCTGTATTTCATTGTTCTTCATAGGAATAATTCTACCGTTCCGAATGTCTTACTTCTTTTGTTTCCAGTTTCTATGTGACTACCAAGAATAACGTTCAACTGTTTTCTTTTGGCAGATATATTTCCATTATCTTATTCCCTAAGTCATTTTAATTCTGTCACTATTTTTCCTTTTTACTCTTTTCTATAATTTTAATCTAACGCACGATTCCAGGATAATTCGAAATTTATTGATGGTGAAGTTAAATCTTGTAAGTTCATTGGTTTACCTACTATACAGAATGATAAAGTAAAAGTGTGCAAAATTAAACGTATCTGATGAGACGTTTTTGTTTGCATTCTCCTCTCGCAAGTCTTGTAGAGTGGATGAATGGCGTTAACTCACCCCCTCTGGGAACAACGACCTCAGTTTTGCAACACGTTACATTTCGTATTCTCAAAATTATTGGACGTATCAAAATAGGTTCGCTTCCACCCTGTATACATCAAAGTTATATTACGCTCGTTTAGAGGCCCGTTCACATCCATATTACTAGGATACTCCTAAACACAACTAAATATAAAAACAGTGTTACCACCTGTTAAGTATCCAAATGACTTTTGCATACATTTAAAAGATTGTTGTTTTTATTAGTGGTGTTGATCGATCAAAATATTTAATCGATTAACTTTTTGAATTTAATCGATTAATCGAGTTTTGATCGAGTTGAAAAAATGTTTTAATATACTGTAATACACAATAATTGTTAAATTTTACGTGTGTTCGGTGATAAGCATAAGTATTAAATGTTGTATATCTGTATATATTGCGTCGTTATATTACAAAAGAACTATTTTAATTATTTACTAATATATTGAGGCTTATAATTTATTGTGTCTATTTATACGGGAATTTTTGAAACAAACATAAATAACAAAAAGTATGAAGACTCACCTAGTTAATACTGCTTCACTCATGATTTTAAACATGTGAGTGCATTCACATGCTCCGAATTAAGAGCCGCTCTACGTTTAGTAACAATGTTTCCTGCATCACTAAACACGAAAAAAACTTTTTTTTCTGTCAAGTACTTCTCCACGATCGTTCGATTTAAATCCAAACGTTTCACCGAGTTTACCTCTCAAAATCTCATATGACATAATGGAGTTTACACTTTTCACAAACCACAGAAAACTGATTTTTTTTTCTTTATCGGACTAAACACACAACCTTCATATACAAACTCAGTACAGAAACTGCAACTGCAAAAGTACAGCGGTCGAAACAGAAGACTGGCCCCTATTGTAATCGAATTACCAGATTTTAGAAAGAGAATAAGGTAGTTACGCTCTCACTTTCACACAGTGTAGACATGGCTATTTTATAAGGGATGAGGTTGACGAATCCCAGAAAAGTATGTATTTCGTATACTAGGAAGATGAGCTGACAACAAGGTGGAAGTTTTCTTGGAAAACCATAAAACTTAATAAGGGTTTCGCATTGTGTTTCTACTTTCAATAGAGGTAGACTAGGTCACTGTCCTCATATCTCCCTCTCTTTCTGAAGTGTTTGTGCAAAGATTTTCCCTACTTTACCTGGTTTACAGTTGAAAATAACAGTAGGCCTACTATTGTGCTTTTAAGTAAGCAATTTACGAGAGAGAAATATTGTCGGAATTTTTAGTATAAATTTGTATTAACAAAATAATAATGAATATTAACTATAACCGATTAATTTTAATCGACTCGATTATTCGATTAAATATTTTGATCGATTAATCTCAACAGAAATTGATCGATTAATCGATTAAATCCAACAACACTAGCTTTTATATTGATATCTTTGCAGAAGTTGAGTGGCGTAAGTAATTAGAATAGCATAAAGTTCAATTTTTTGTGTTGTTCTCAAGAAAGTAAACATATGTATGACAGTGTGAAATAAATATACCTCCGTCATCATCAGGATTTGAACTCGGGACTGCGGACATCAAAAGCCAGCACTCTTCCAAGAAGGCCCAAGCTACCAAGGCGGAAGGTGTAATACTATAATTTTTATAAGAGGAAATTTATGACTGTCTGTAGATACTACATGCTAGAATAACAGGCTATGTCTTTATATCATCTGGAAGAGATGAAGTAGAGACAGCTGTACTTTCACACGTGTGGTGGTACGTTGGACGGACGTCTTAGTGGTTACGCTAACGCAACAAATTGACCTGAAGCTGGTCGTTCTTTATTTCCTGACATAAATTATTTATATACTGTACTTTATTCTTAGCGTGCAATGTACGTTTATATCTACAAAAAATAAATGCTTATACAGGGTGATTCACGAAGATTTACCGTTGCTTACGGAGCTTATTTCCGAAGACATTCTGTGCAAAAAGTCATATAAACATGTGTCCTAATCTCAATATTTTCAGAATTACACTAATTTCATGTTGTTAGTAATGTATCTTTTTTCTTTAGTTTTAAGTGTAAAAGAATATTACAAATACAGAATGAACTATTCATAAGTATCACTTCTTTAATTAGCTAGTATTCTGAAGCTAAAAATGTGTTGTTATATGTTTTGTACTGATTTTGTTTTTCAATTTTTAACTAAAAGATACATTATTCTTACGCACTTACCACAAAAATTGTTACAAATCATACGACTCTAGGAACGCTAAATAACGTAAGATGTTGATAAAGCGTCGTAAAATAATCTAACAAATAACAACTTAGTGCAAAATAAATATTACAAATATATATATGTATATATATATATATATATATATATATATATATATATATATATATATATATAAATTACAAATTTATTTATTTATTTTCTTTTTAATTTATTTCCTCATTTATCTATTTGTTTACTTATTTATTTTCTTTTTATTTATTATTTATTACCTTATTTGTTTACTTTTTATTTATTTATTTATTTATTTATTTATTTAATTCGATTTCTATCTACAGTCATTGCAGTGTTTTACGCTTAGTCCAAAATAAATACTATATTACAAATGAATATATATTTGTAATTACATATTTATTTATTTATTTATTTACTTTTCTATTTATTTGCTTATTTATTTATCTATTAGCTTATATATATTTTTTATTTATTTGCTTATTTATTATTTACTCATTTATTTGTTTGTTTATTTATTTATTTATTTCCATTTTTCTCAATCTACAGTCATTGCAGACAAAGCTTTTTAGACTTAGTCCAAAATAAATTTTAAAATTCATATTTGTAATTACATACTTATTTATTTATTTATTCATTAATTAATTCGTTCATTTATTTATTTATTTATTTATTTATTTATTTATTTATTTATTTATTTATTTATTTATTTATTTCCATTTCTGTCAATCTACAGTCATTGCAGACAAAGTGCTTTAGACTTACACCAAAATAAATATTAAAATTTATATTTGTAATTACATATTTATTTATTTATTTATTTATTTACTTGTTCATTTATTCGCTTATTTATTTATTTATCTATCTATTTATTTATTAGCTTATTTATTTATTTTTTAATTTATTTACTTATTTATTTATTTATTTATTTATTTATTTATTAGCTTATTTATTTCTTATTTATTTACTTATTATTTACTTATTTATTTATTACTTTTTATTGATTATTTATTTACTTATTTATTTATTAGCTTATTTATTTACTTATTATTTACTTATTTATTTATTACTTTTTATTTATTATTTACTTATTTATTTACTTTATTTATTTACTTACTAATATATTAACTTTATTCATTTATTTACTTATTTATTTATTTATTTATTTATTTATTTATTTATTTATTTATTTATTTATTTATTTATTTCCATTTCTGTCAATCTACAGTCATTGCAGACAGTGTTTTAGACTTAGTCCAAAATAAATATTACAAATAAATACATATTTGTAATTACATATTTATTTATTTATTCATTTATTTATTTACTTTCCATTTATCCGCTTATTTGTTTATCTATTTATTTATTGGCTTATTTATTTTTTTATTTGTTTACTTATTTATTACTTTTTTATTGATTTGTTTACTTACTAATATATTTACTTTATTTATTTATTTACTTATTATTTTATTTACTGATTTATTTTTCATATACTTATTTATTTATTTAGTTACTTATTTATTTTGTCTGTGAAGTTTATACCAGATACACACAGAATTTATAGCAGACATACACTATAAATACAAGAGAGTAAGAAGTAATATAATTTCTGCATTGCTCTGTCTGTGAATAAGACAAAGCACTCCCAGCCGCATATTCACACGTGTAACGCCATGTTAGCGATTAGAGTGGCGTGAAGGAAGGTGTAGCCGGATGATATACGGAGACATCTTGTAGCCTTTCACTTGAAGGTGAAATCCGCCAAGACTTTCGACCCTGCTTGGTAACAAAATCCCCGCGCAGTTGTAGGAAGGGTCTTAAAACAGAGGTAAAAGAAGAAGAAGAAATCAGATTACCGCTGTAATTCCAGTCAGGTGAAGACGTGCAGTGAAATGGATGAGGAGAGGAGGAGGAGGATCAAGTCCAAGGAGGTTCCCACGAGCTCCAAGTTTGTCTTCTGGCCGACCGGCCCCAATTTGTAAGAACGGTTCTAGTTTCACTTTCTGGGGTGAGAGGAGAGGAATTCGTCACGTAGAGAGGGTAGCTAAAACGTAGAGAGTTAGAACATGTGTGGGGCGCATTTAAGTCGAGCTTCTTTTGTTAAAATCCTCTGCAAGCATCCTCTCTGATTGGATGAAGTAAAGTAAACTATGGAACAGATGTTACATCATTTAAATTATGTTGAGCTATGTTGTGGTACGTAATACTGACTTACATTTTATGGGTATGTTTTATGTTATGCTTTCTTGTTAATGATGTTATGTTATGTTATGTTATGTTATGTTATGTTATGTTATGTTATGTTATGTTATGTTATGTTATAGGCATAACCTGGATGTTTAGGCATTTATTTTGGTTAAAATAGGCAGGCATATAGTAGATACTAAAATAGGCAGTGAAATAGGCATTTATTATTCATGGAAACGGACAAAAAATAGACAAATACTACATACTGGGTAACTTTCGGTGCTGGACCCCGGACTCATTTCACCGGCATTATCACCTTCATTTCATTCAGACGCTAAATAACCTAGATGTTGATACAGCGTTGTAAAATAACCCAATAAAATAAAAAAATAGACAAATACTTAATAAACTATCCCATACTGTATTCACTTTCCTTGGTTACATGGCACAACAAGATGCTTTTTTAAGTTGTCAACTGTCATAGTGAGCCTCCTGTCAGAGAAAACGTTTTTCATGGTGGAAAAAGATCTTTCTACTTCTACTGAAGTGATTGGAGCAAACTTAAATAACTAATTTCAGAAGTACTGTCTCTACTTTCTTTCAGAGATCGAGAAAAACCGATCTTTCTACTTCTACTGAAGTGATCGGAGCAAACTTAAAACAACTTATTTCAGAAGGACTGCCTCTACTTTCTCTCAGAGATCGGGAAAAACAGACTGTGTATTGTCTCAAAAAGAGGGGTATGAGAAAGGATTAGAGACTTCAAAGTACGCGTGACTTGTGCGTGCAAGGGACAACAGTAACGGGACCTGGAGACTTGCTTTTAATACTTCCCTCATCCCCTTTCTTTCGCTGGTAAACCCCGAAGTGACCTGAGCACTGAGGGTTATACTGTTCAAACATTATTGTTAAGTGACATAAAAGATGGAATCGGTAGGGGGCAAAAGTTTACTACTTCTTGGAAACATAATATGTATTGCTGGAGAATAAGATTCTCAACAAGTATTTGTGTGAGGTGAATATATATTTTATTTTATGCTCGACCATGCCGAAATGTAGTAATTATACACCTGGTAGCAGCCCTTTAATGGACCTCATTAGAGTACACCTATTCATTAAAGTTCAGGTTTTCCACCAATCAGAAAGCAATATGAGAGCGCAAGTATCGATTATTCTCGGATATGCAATCGAAAGACAACGAGGGAAACGTCACGGAGGCTGGAAATTCAATACTGTCGCAGAAGGTTATGTTCTGTTACTATAATAATTAGCGTTAATTGTAAATAATATTCAAATAAATTCAATTTGTTATCTCGTTTTTCAATGTCTAAATCAATTTCCAAGTTATATCAAGATTAATGTTCATTTTACGCTCTAGATTATATCAAGGTCAATGACATTTGTTCCTCGGAAAAAATCAATACTTTCGCGTCTGCGCACATCTCACAATTTACGAGATATTGCACAAGGTCACTTCTGCTCTCCAGTCAGATAAGAATAATATGAATAGTTATGAATAATTTCAAGTTAGAAATATGGTCGAGCATAAAAAGTCGTATGAAACTTGCCTATAATGGTAATTAAGACGCTCGTATGAAAATTATGAAACGAGCGCAAGCGAGTTTCATAAACATACTCGCGTCTTGATTACTACCATTATAGCCTCGTTGCATAATGTTCTATTATACTAACGTTCTTTTTTTTTTTGATACAATTTATGTGCGGTTTATTTTAAATGCATTAAAATATGGAAAATGTACAATAACGACGTAAAAAGGCTAAAAAAAGACATTTAACCTTAAAATAGGCAACGGGAGCTAAAATAGACAAAAAAGGAAAAATAAAAATTGGGGCTATCGTCCCCAAATGTGTGGAAACGTGTTTATCTCTAATAGGTCTTTCATACTCTCAGTTTAAAGGAATTTTGCCGGGCTATAGTTATAGGCCTACATATTACGTTGTGCTACTTCGTCTAAGGATGTTTGAGAATAAGGTGCTTAGAAAACTATTTGGGGCTAAGAGGGATTAAGTTACAGGAGAAAGGAATATTAAAGCCAGACGTTTGAGATGGGCAGGGCATGTACCGCATATAGGCGAATTCTGAACTGCATATACAGTAGAGTGTTAGTTGGGAGACCGAGGGAAAAAGTCCTTTGGAGAGACCGAGACGTAGATGGGAGGATAATATAAAATAGATTTTAGGGAGGTGGGGTGTGATGGTAGGAACTGGATTAATTTTGCTCAGGATAGGGACCGATGGCGGGCTTACGTGAGGGCGGCAATGAACCTCCGGGTTCTCTAAAAGTAATTTGTAAGTAAGTTGTGTTATTTGTGTGATATCTGCTGTATATATTACGTTATGTTTTATTATTTATTATTTTTTATTTGGTTTATTTTACGACACTATATCAACTGCTATAGTTATCTTGCGTCTTTGTGATATGAAGGTGATAATGCCAGCGATATGGGTCCATGGTTCAGCGCCGAAAGTTACCCAGCATTTGCTCTTAACGGGTTGAGGGGAAAACCCCGGAAAATTTATGTTTTTCTTGAGAATCGTTTTTGCATTTTGTCTTTCCTTGGCGCTATATCCGCATGTATGACTTCTCGAGTAAGATAACGCTATAAACAATGACCCGCTGCTGTAACAAGTTTCATGTAAAATTATTTCCTAAAAAGCTAAATAAGGCTTTCTTTCCAATGTTGCCAACTGTCACCAGATATCACCAAAAGAGGTAAAATTACAATGCTGTTTTCTGACACAATAATACATACTAGTTATTAATTTATGATGAATTTAATTTATTTTAATTTAATTAATTTATCTAATATTTATATATTTTGTGTGGCAACATGAAATTAATTGGCTTCACCGAACAGTTCACGATTCGTGAGACCTAACTTAAAAATTTATTTTGTTTGACCACATGAAATGAATAGTATGGACTCCGAAAATCGAATATCACTTTAATATATAAAGAGTATACATTTTAATTATTGCTGTAGCCTATTATTTTTTAATGTTAGTAGTCAGTTTCCCATTACTTTCAAATTTCAAATAACATTAGCTAGTAACTCTGATATCATGTACATCGGCAGCTTGTTCAAAGACAAACGATGCTGCCAACTTAACGGTTAAAAAGTAACTGCCAGTTGTAGGATTTGTCAGTACAAATATTCGAAACAAAGTTGGCAAAAGAATATCCAACCTGAGAGGTAGAAAATCACTATAATCCACTAGAATATAGGATGAAATGGTCAGATTTTATCCATATAAGAACGAAATACTAATTCGTACAGTAAAAGTCTGGTATTTAATGGTTTGGAAAGTGATATATCTGTGATTTCAGTATTGTAACTTGGGTTGAACGAACCTGTTCTGTGGGCTTCCACACCAAATCAACAGTAAACTTGCGGGATGCTTCGTCAGAAATGTGGTCTGTGGTAGACAAAGTTTCAGAGATCTGCTGATGCGATTCAAGCCTCGAGAGCTGACGTAGGAATCCGTCCCTGCCTCCAGGGACCGGAATCTGCGCCACCTGTCCGTCTGTCCTTCTGTTTTGGGAACAAATGCGTTCACTTCTGTCAGCGACAATATCAAGTTGTAGACCGTGAATCTCTTCCTTCGCAAATCTGGTCTAGGTTAAGAAGAGCTTGCCAGAGCTGAAAACAACCACTATCCTCATATCCCACTTCCCTCAAATCCATTTTAATATTACCCTCCTATCTACGTCTCGGCCTCCCTACAGGTCATTTTTCCTCAGGTCTCTGAACTAACATTCTATATGCTATTCTGGATTCGTCCGTTCGTGATATAATATGCCCTGCCCATCTCAAACGTCTGGATTTAATGTTCATAATTATGTTGGGTGAAGAATACAATGTGTGAAGTTCTGTGTTGTGTGACTTCATTTTTCTGTAACTTCATCCCTCTTAGACCCAGATATTTTCGAAAGTACCTTATTCTCGAACAGGCATAACCTGTGTTGACCATTATTATTATTATTATTATTATTATTATTATTATTATTATTATTATTATTATTATTACTTACTGGCTTTTAAGGAACCCGGAGGTTCATTGCCGCCCACACATAAGCCCGCCATCGGTCCCGATCCTGAGCAAGATTAATGGATCCCTACCATCATATCCTTCTTCCCTCAAATTCATTTTAATTTTATCCTCCCATCTACGTCTCGGCCTCCCCAAAGGTTATTTTCCCTCCTGCCTTGCAACTAACACTCTATACGCATTTCTGGATTCGTCCATACGTGCTACATGGCCTGGTCATCTCGTCTGGATTTAATGTTCCTAATTATGTCAGATGAAGAACACAATGCGTGCAGTTCTGCGTTGTGTAACTTTCTCCATTCTCCTGTAACTTCATCCCTCTTAGACCCAGATTTTTTCCTAAGAACCTTATCCTCGAACAGCCTATTGATCTCTTTATTATTATTATTATCGTTATTATTATTATTATTATTATTATTATTATTATTATTACGAAAAACCAAAAACATACCTGGTTAAAAGCATATAAAGTTCGAGCAAGACCTGTCCTCATGTATGGTAGTGAGGCCTGGACTGTCCGAAACTCAGATGTTCAACGCCTAACAACTGCGGAAATGAGATTTCTAAGGAGGACTGCCGGCTACAGCTTGCTTGACCACAAAAGGAACGAACTAATTACAAAAGAATTGAAAATTACACCTATTTATGAACATCTCAACCACTATAGACAAAAATGGCTTAACCATGTCAATAGGATGGACCGTTCCAGACTCCCAAGACAAATTCTCCGCTATATACCACATGGAAGACGATTTTTGGGACGCCTCCTGAAAAGATGGTCGGAGACCGTAACAGGCCACTAGGCCTAATACCTGCAAGGACGATTATTATTATTATTATTATTATTATTATTATTATTATTATTATTATTATTGGTCAGGTGAAAAGAATGGATCGTTTGAAATTACTGTAGTATTAGATACTGTCAGTGGCGGCTGATTGACTGAGGCAAGTGAGGCCGGGCCTCAGTCACTTGGCTTAATTGAAATCAAATTTTGTGTTTTTATATAATGTATTAGTTATCTGAATGAAGCATATATCGCTGTAGAAGCATTTGAAAACTTTGTAATGCATATAGAAGTGTTTTGCAGTAAAATTTGTTCCTGAGACCACGATTGCTCGTGCCGGGTCTGGCTTGTGATGTATATAGACCTGTTTTGCAGTAAAATTTGTTCCTGAGGCCAGAATCGCTCGTCCCGGGTCTGGCTTATGCATTTTTTGTTTTTTCGCGGGCTTTGAATTTGCGCTTAAAACGTTGTAGCTGAGGCACAATTCAACTGGCCTCGTGGCCTGGTCAGGTTTCACTTCCCCCATCCATGGGCCGGCCTCAAGGGTAGAGTGGGGTGGGAATAGCAATGGTGACTTGTCTTCCTAAATAGGCCATAAATAACAAAATTCCAGCTCTTTGGCAGGCAGAGACCCACTCTATTCTCTCCCCTTATGTCTTAGTTTATGACTTAAGCGAGGGTGTTGTACTATTGTACTTCGTAGTACAGTAGTGAATCTGGGCCAATGTTGTTATGTATTTCGGGAAAATATAAACAGAAACAAATGAGAGAAATAATGGTGGTGCATTTAATTCGTTGTTAGTGTCCTTTTTCGAGAAGAAATAATACTGAAAGAAAGGAAGTTTTAAATAAAGAGAGAGCCTACCGAGATACCTACGACATCGCTGACAATTTTTCTGACAGATAATCTTAAAACGCGAGTTTCTATTGCATCCTGGTGTGGGCAACATAAATGGTTATGTGGTAATGTGGTGCAAAATAAACTTCTCTTCGCCTTGTCTGTTGCTGTCAAAGGAAAAAAAGAAAAAGAAAAGTAAGAAATGGGAATTTCAACACATAATATGGGATGCTTCATCACACTGAAACAACAACTGAAACTCACAGCATAACAGCTTATTTGGTGAGTGAAATTATTTTTCATTAATAATAATAATAATAATAATAATAATAATAATAATAATAGACTAATAATAATACAGTAATAATTATATCTATACTAATAATAAATCTGTAGCCGAAATTTTTCTGGTAATTTTCGATTTTCCAAAAATAATTGGTCCTAACATATATAATTAACCACCCTGAAACCGAAAATCGCTTTTTTTTTTTTTTAATTTTTGTTTGTATGTCTGTCTGTCTGTCTGTCTGGATGTTTGTTACCTTTTCACGCGATAACGGCTGAACCGATTTATATGAAAATTGGAATATAAATTAAGTTCGTTGTAACTTAGATGATAGGCTATATGGCATTCAAAATACATTTAAAAGGGGGGTTATAAGGGGGGCCTGAATTAAATAAATCAAAATATCTCGCTTATTATTGATTTTTATGAAAAATGTTACATAACAAAAATTTCTTTAAAAATCATTTCCGATAAGTTTTATTCTTTGAAAAATTTTGATAGGACTGATATTTAATGAGATAAATGAGCTTTAAAATTACAATAACAACGCCATCTAAGGCCGTGTAATGAAATAAACAAATGACTTCGTCTATAAGGGGCCTTGGTCAACAACAATCGAAAGCTATGAATCATAGCCTACAGAAAATGTTTCTGTGTTTGTATGAAGCAATATCGGAAGCTAAATTAACCGATTTGTATAATTAATTATTATTTCACCATTGGAAAGTGTAGTTTCTTTGTATGGACATAATGCTATGATGTTATTACAGTAACGTCTGAGTGCTTCTTATGCACAGAAAATTTGATAGGCTATTCTGTGTATTCGTTTCCTGTATTTCTTAAAATAATGTTTATCTCAGAGAATTAAGGAACAACGAGAGTGTATTGATTTAGTATGCAGTAATAATATGTTAGCTTAGCATTTCATTATTTTATAATCCAAATTTTAACTATGCTCAATTGAATCGAGTTAAAATACATAAAATACATATGCATTAAATGCAATGCAAAAAATTTGGGTAATGAGCCAAGCAGATTATGTTGCCCTGTTGTAAAATAAAATTTGTTCCTCCTGAGATTCAAGATCCCCCATAACACATTGAAAACTTACTTATCGGGGTACATCCGTTAACAACACACTTTTTATATAATATAATGTAATATAATATAATATATAATATAATATAATATAATATAATTTAATTTAATTTAATTTAAGTTATTTAAGTTATTTGAAGGGTTCAGAACCATAGTGGGCCAAGCGCCATTTACTGAATACGTAGAAAACAAGAGTTAAAATTAAGTTATTACCATAATTCAATGGAAACCTATAACAAGTAAAATAAAGTATACACATTAAATCTAAATGATGTCAATGTTCATTGAACTATGGTTGCATGTAATAAAAATTAAGAAACATGTTAAAGGAATTGTCATTGCACCAAATGAGTGCTCTCTGGACCAAAATGATTCCATTTTAATTATTTAAATATAATTTAAATTAAGTAACATATTAAACGATTTATCCTTCTATCAAACATGAATATTCCCTGGATCAAACGTCCTATTTTAATTATGTAATTACTTTATATTTATTTCTAACGGGTGCAGCGGAGCGCACGGGTACGGCTAGTTAATAATATAATAGCAATAATAATTAATATCATAAACAAACATTTCCTATCGGAGGAACTTATGACTAGTTGCATCTGGCCTCACCGAGGATTTCGATCACCGGCCGCTACTGGATACTACCACTAGTAACCACCTACCATCAAACCACCACACTTACCATTACCACAATTTTACATTTAAAAATGCCACTACTACCGGCCATCGCTCAGCATCACCATTACTACCTGGTAGGTGGTTACTAGTGGTGGCATCTAATACTAGATATTGGTAAACGATGGCTGGTATTTGTGGTAATGTATTTGATGTTTAGTAGTCACTTAACCGATAAATATTTGTCACCAGACATATGCTGGTCAACGTATCACAGTGCAGCAACATTGTGTAAATTTCTGGAATATGTACCTCACGTGACTTGCAGACCGCTGTCCCTTCAGCCTCCCGGAAAAAAAGTCTGACGTGATTATAGTACTGGGGTAGCAATATGAAAAATTCCGTAGCGAGATGTGTACGGGCCCCCTTCGGAGCTAACCACACAAGGAAATCAATTTGCATGTATTTCCTCTGGGACCGGATGGGAATTAAAGTGCGATTGTGTTGGAACGTGGGAAGAGGCCCCCAGCCATGGGATTACAAATTACTACATGTGTGGGATACAACGTTTTGTTCTTCTTTCTGTGAGCCCTGTAATCGGAAGTTCCGATTATTTCAATGTAGCTATGGAAACCAAAACATTGGAAAGAGTGATTACTTGCTTTCAATGAAGAGAAATACGTTTTCGTCACGTCCCACTCCAAGGGACGTCATTTAGGGTGCTTTCAGTATCGCTGTGTACAAATTTTTTTTCGGGCTTTTGATTTCTCTTTCATTATAGGTTCATTAATAATTACACTTTATTTTCATTTATGTGTCTCACTGAATATTAATGAAATATGCATAAAGGATGAGCATGTCTTTCGTTTGCCCTTATATTTGTGTACATATCCATCCCTTCGATCATTCATTCATTCATTCATTCATTCATTCTGCCTCCTGCCATATACCCATCCACACATTGACCCTTCTCTCCACCCACCTACCAGTTATCCATCCTTCCATGCACCTTGTTTTCTTCATAGTCTGTCTATCTCTAAATGTGTGTTCCAGTCTGTGCTTTAACTTCTTTACTTTTTCCGTCTATTTATCTTCTGTACTTTCTCCCATCCAATTATCTTCTATATCTATCAGTAAATTTTCTCCCATCAATTTATCTTCTATACTTTCTCCCGTCTATTTATCTTCTATACTTTCTCCCATCTATTTATCTTCTATACTTTCTCCCATCTATTTTTCTTCTATACTTTCCCCCATCTATTTATCTTCTATACTTTCTCCCATATATTTATCTTCTATACTTTCTCCCATCTATTTATCTCCTATACTTTCTCCCATGAATTTATCTCCTATACTTTCTCCCATATATTTATCTTCTATACTTTCTGCCATCTATTTATCTTCTATACTTTCTCCCATCTATATATCTTCTATACTTTCTCCCGTCTATTTATCTTCTATACTTTCTCCCTTCTATTTATCTTCTATACTTTCTCCCATCTATTTATCTTCTATACTTTCTCCCATATATTTATCTTCTATACTTTTCCCATCTATATATCTTCTATACTTTTTTCCCATCTATATATCTTCTATACTTTTTCCCATCTATATATCTTCTATACTTTCTCCCATCTATTTATCTTCTATACTTTCTCCCATATATTTATCTTCTATACTTTCTCCCATCTATATATCTTCTATATTTTCTCCCATCCATTTTTCTTCTATAGTTTCTCCCATCTATTTATCTTCTATACTTTCTCCCATCTATATATCTTATATTTTCTCTCATCTATATATCTTCTATACTTCCTCCTATATATTTATCTTCTATACTTTCTCCCATCTGTTTATCTTCTATACTTTCTCCCATCTATAAATCTTCTATACTTTCTCCCATCTATAAATCTTCTATACTTTCTCCCATCTATAAATCTTCTATACTTTCTCCCATATATTTATCTTCTATACTTTCTCCCATCTATATATCTTCTATACTTTCTTCCATCTATATATCTTCTATACTTTCTCCCATCTATTTATCTTCTATAGGCTACTTTCTCCCATATATTTATCTTGTATACTTTTTTCCATCTATATATCTTCTATACTTTCTCCCATCTATTTATCTTCTATACTTTCTCCCATCTATATATCTTATATTTTCTCCCATCCATTTTTCTTCTATACTTTCTCCCATCTATTTATCTTCTATACTTTCTCCCATCTATATATCTTCTATACTTTCTCCCATCTATATATCTTCTATACTTTCTCCTATATATTTATCTTCTATACTTTCTCCTATCTGTTTATCTTCTATACTTTCTCCCATCTATAAATCTTCTATACTTTCTCCCATCTATAAATCTTCTATACTTTCTCCCATATATTTATCTTCTATACTTTTTTCCATCTATATATCTTCTATACTTTCTCCCATCTATTTATCTTCTATACTTTCTCCCATCTACTTATCTTCTATATTTTCTCCCATCTTCTATACGCCAAAGTTGCCACAGAGGCAGTATCTGTCACTTCAGGTGGGAAATCATAGTCATGAAATTTGCTGTATGAAATGATAAATGCCAGTTTTTTTGGAACCCATTAATCGTAGTTTCCACTCTAGAATAAGCTCTTCCGAACAGTTCAGAAACTTCATAGTGAGCCACAGGCCTTACACGGTTAGCTAACCCAGTATCATCATCATAATCATCATCACCATCTTCGTCAAATAAAATCCTTAGATGCTGAACATGTTTCTACACTACGGTTCACGTTCTTCACGTTTACAAGTAGTGGGTCTCTCTGTTCATGTGGTCAGCATGAGATGCGGGTTACACGCACAGTCTCCATTGAAGGGAATGCTTTCCTGCAGGGACTCAAACGTCTGCTGTCTCTCCAGTTCGGCTCGCCACGCCGGAAAAACTCCCCTTTTGCATGATTGAGATTTTTATCTCAGTGCTCATTTTATGCTCGGAAGGGACAAGCATTATGTTCATATTTGAAAGGCACTTACGACCGCACGCTCATAATTCCAAGTCTAGGATTGCGATAAAAATTACCCCCGGTGTTGCCACAACCCTCTCGCATTCCGTTTTAAAAGCATACGCCGTTGTAAATTCATATAAAACGTCTCTTCGCCCCCTATAGAAACACCCTTCTGAATTCCTTTATGAAAATAGTTACTGTGATGTGGCATATGTAGTCTATTCATGTTTTATTGAACATTTTTCTCGATGATTATAAATTTCATTTTTGTACTTTTATGTGTTTCTGCGTGTATCTGTGTGGTTGAAATGTATTCATCTAAAACTTTATTTGGTCATATACATGGGTGATAAGAATAAAAATGAGTATATAGTATATACTAGACTTTTTTTTTAGTAAATACTCTTGTCGGAAGAAATAAAAACATTTGAGTATCTACTCAATGGGTAATAAGAATAAAACTTGAAGTACTATCTCAACGTTTGTACTTATGAATATGAACAGTTTCTGTGGCTATATTCGTAACCACTAGAACATACCCATTTTCGTAAAAATAAAAACATTCTGCCTTACTTACTTACATATGGCTTTTAAGGAACGCGGAGGTTCATTGCCGCTCTCACAAAAGTCCGCCATAGGCCCCTATCCTCTGCAAGATTAATCCATTCCCTACCATCATATCCCATCTCCTTCAAATCCTTTTTAATATTATCGTCCAATCTACGTCTCGGCCTCCCCAAAGGTTTTTACCCTCAGGCCTCCCAACTAACACTCTATATGTATTTCTGGATTCGCCCATACATGCCACTTGCCTTGCCCATCTCAAACGTCTGGATTTAATGTTCCTAATTATGTCAGGTGAAGAATACAATGCGTGCAGTTCTGTATTGTGTAACTTTCTCCATTCTCCTGTAATTTCATCCCTTTTAGCCCCAAATATTTTCCTAAGAACCTTATTCTCAAACACCCTTAATCTCTGTTCCTCTCTCAAAGTGAGAGTCCAAGTTTCACAACTATACAGAACAACCGGTAATATACTTACTTACTTACTTACTTACTTACTGGCTTTTAAGGAACCCGGAGGTTCATTCCCGCCCTGACATAAGCCCGTTATTGATCCCTATCCTGTGCAAGATTAATCCACTCTCTACAATCATATCCCACCTCCTTCAAATCCATTTTAATATTATCCTCCCACCTACGTCTCGGTCTCCCCAAAGGTCTTTTTCCCTCCGGCCTCCCAACTAACACTCTATATGCATTTCTGCATTCGCCCATACATGCTACATGTCCTGCCCATCTCAAACGTCTGGATTTTATGTTCCTAATTATGTCAGGTGAAGAATACAATGCGTGCAGTTCTGTGTTGTGTAACTTTCTCCATTCTCCTGTAACTTCATCCCTCTTAGCCCCATATATTTTCCTAAGAATCTTATTCTCAAACACCCGTAGTCTCTGTTCCTGTCTCTAAGTGAGAGTCCAAGTTTCACAACCATACAGAACAATCGGTAATATAACTGTTTTATAAATTCTAACTTTCAGATTTTTTTACAGCAGACTAGATGACAAAAGCTTCTCAACCGAATAATAACACGCATTTCCCATATTTATTCTGCGTTTAATTTCCTCTCGAATGTCATTTATATTTGTTACTGTTGCTCCAAGATATTTTAATTTTTCCACCTCTTCGAAGGATAAATCTCCAGTTTTTATATTTCTATTTCATACAATATTCTCGTCACGAGACATAATCATATACTTCGTCTTTTTGGGGTTTACTTCCAAATCTATCGCTTTACTTGCTTCAAGTAAAATTTCAATAATATATACATTTTTAAATATTGAAAATGCTTAACGAAGGTTGGTACAGTAGAACCTCTATTATCCGTGGTAGTGAAGGGGATGGGCTGGACAGTTAATCGAAAAAATCGTATAATCCGTACCATAAAATATTTTCAAAAATTAAGTGTATATTACAGTTTTGTAATTCCCTCCGCGGTTTTGTGTTGAACATGCTAGGTAGTGGACCAGAAGTTCACTTAATTTAAGTCTGGTTGTCAATGATGGGTTTATAAGGACCAAGAAAATTCCTTGTGATGTTTGTTCGCGGAAAGATAGAAATAGTAGAGGTCTCATGTTGTAGATTTACATACTTCATACACTTTGTCCTTGTTTTTCCTTAAATCGCACACAGTTTGAACGCCATTCTCGTATTCTGATGCGAAATGAGCTGCAGTTTCTCTTTTCCCAAAATTCTCAATTATTTGAAGTTTTATTTCGAAACTTAGCAAAACACTTTTGATACCTGTGGCAGACATTTTGCTTTGAAAATATAAAGTACAGGCACTCGAACAGTAGGACAAGGACTGGATGCTGCACGGGTTTGCTATAAATTGTGCGGAACTTCTTGGGACCATTTCTTTGAAAGCAAGTAGTGATTATTTTACAAGTTGGGACAAATACCTTCAAATAACTGTTCTTTTTGCCGGCAGTTGTACTATGTAAGGGTAAAGGCTTGTAATAATACACTCTAGAAAAAATAAGTAATAATACAGGGACATCATTTTATTTTTACTAACATTTTTAATATTAACCTGTCTATACCTTTAGAGAACCGGAAACACCGCTTGCTCCCCCCTCCAAGACTGGAGTTCGATGATACTGGCGTAAAACACAAATCACTCTACTAGGTATAGGATGGAAGAAAAGTAGTTCATCCATTTACGTAAACTAGGAAATATCGCGATTTTGAGTTTGATAATTTTCATTAAGTTTTTCTTTAATCAAAGTACAGTACTGTATTAACAATAAGTGTTTTTACTCACGAAGTGAGTTATCCATGCGGACGTATTCATTATGCAGTATATACTGTCTACAACACATTAGCGTACAATATAGAGAAAGAAGTTAAATTGAAAAATAATCATAATATGAATATTTAAACACAATTTTGAAAATGGTGGCCGTTCATTTCGATACAGGCTTCAGTTCTTTTGTGCATATTATCGCACTATAGACTATTGCATCTAATTCCAATTGCCAGTTTCGTCCTTCGTACTAGTAACTCATGTTGAAATAATTCTGTACCTATTCTACGTACTGTGAATTCAATCTTCACTTCTGCCCGACCCGAAAATATAAAATTACTCAGACATGCTATACTTGGCTCGGAAACATGACGGCCTCTCTTCTTGGAATTGGTAACCCCTCATAAACCCCCAGCCTCTACTCAACCCCTAGCCGCGTGGCAGAAATACAATAGATCCCAGCATTGCCAAATCTAGTAGTCATTGCCTCTACCTGTTGGGTTTCACCCGTTCTCAGTGTCTTTGTCGACGTGTTGTTTTATACCGTTGTACGCTTCAATATGTCTAATTTATTCCGGCCATGATTAATGAGTGTTGGAGCAGATGATCCGCAGCCAGGCCTCCTGATACACCTGAAGATCCAGGACCATCACGACAAGAACAACAAATAACACCGTCGAAGAAAACAGAGTATCTTATTTGCAGAGGAGCGTAGCTAAGAAAACAAAGTGTTAAAATTGTGCCTAACGTTAGAAATTCTATCCATAAAGTAATCGAAAGTTCAGGCAGTTTAATAAGTATAAATCTTAACCACTTAACATCGGACGCAACCGGCGGAGTTGGATATATGGGCATAGAAATTAAGAATTACGGTTCACCAACTAAAGAGAAAATAAACAAATTTAAACAGAATTCGGTAAGATAGACGATTTTATACGTGATTTACTTCGCCGAACAGTATGTGAACAGTACGCGAAAGAGATATCGCCAACAGCAAGACCGTCCTTAGCAACTAAATAATGACATTATTCACAGCAGTGCTTAAAAGTTTTCTAACTTACAGCAGTGAATTAAATGTTTTTAAATCACTCTACATGACAATCAACATATTAGCAATAGTAAAATGAATATATATGAACTTCTTCGCCAACAACACAGTATAAAGAAAAGTCCTACAATTTAAAATTAAATTTACATACCAATAATGAATAAAATATTGTATAGCACACTAGAGTAAACAGATTTTATGCGTTCGTGGAAATTATCACCCAAGGCGAAGCTGATAAAATCTAACTTTACTCTTTTGTACTATAAATTCTATAACTATTCAATGATCACAGTTTCAGAAAATTTTACCAGCGCAACATTCTTAATTAAGTATAAAATTCTGGAACTTCAATAACATGACAATTTAACACTTATTATAGAAGTCTGCATTTTTTTGTTTATTTAGGCAAAATATGTTAGTGAAAATATAAATATAAAGTGTTTTTAAAATAAGTTTGTTCATTTTTATACCAATTTTGTTTTAGTAATTAAAAATTAAGATATATTTACAAAGCTAATATAGTCTTTCTGAAAATCGCGGTTTCACGGAACACAGTTTGAAAAACGTTCGCAAATCACAATGACTTCAAGAATTGGCAACTCGGCTAAGGGTTTATCCCTTGCGCGTGCCTGCAGTTAACTGGTGAAGGGGATGAGGGAAGGTCGTCATGTTTTCGTGTGAAGTATATCTACTGTCCGTCCAAGTGGTTATGCCGCAGGATTGTAGAAAGGGAGGAAATCACGTGACAGTTAATTACTTAACGAGGCCCTTTTATTTAAGTTAAATTAAACAGCTGTATAATATTACGTAAACTTCCAATTCCTAAGAGAAATTAATGTTTTCATAAAAGAGCTAAGACAGCCCAGCTTTTACAGAGGGGCGAGCAGAAGCAGGTGAGAGAAATCGGGATGCGACGTAGGCAAACGGACAGTACCTGTGCGAAAATATGATTCAATATTGAAAGCTGTTTCGTCACTGGAAAACGCGAACATATTTCTGGAACGTACTATACTCAGTAACTCAGTACTGCTTACTATCTGCGGTCTTGGTTCTGTGTGGAGTTGGAACTTCCTTAGTAGAAGGGGTGGGAGTGAAGTACATTAAAAAACTCAGATACAATAAAAATTGAAGTAAAAATAAAATGATGTCCCTGTATAAGATATAATACTACTTTTTTTTTCGCAGCAAAGAAAGAAAGAAAGAAAAGAGCGAAAGACAGTCCGATAATCCGACTATCGGTTAATAGGGTAACGGATAATCGGGGTTATACTGTATATGAGATTCATTGGGGTAAAAAACTTTGGTAGAAGGAGGGTTAATTTAAGCCTTAGTTTTGCACCAAAATCTCAGTCTTGCGAAATTAACCGAATTTGCCCTACTTTATGAAGACGAGTGATATGATAAGAAACCGTGTAGTTAAGCCTAATCTATGCATTTAGCATAGATTGACGCAGGATTCAGTTTCTTGCAATTGGTCCCTGGACACGGATCAAAGTTTGAGTGACTGGGCTTAGGGGCGGGTTTACCCAGTGAAGACGAGTGAAGAAATTGACCCTATAGATCCTCTTCAGGTCTGTAATTCTGGATGTCACTTCAGAATGTTAAACTTGTTATACCAGAGCTCTCAAGATATATCTCGTAACAAAATAAATGCTGGATAATGTCTTAGGACAGCAGCTGTGCCATGAGCCATTAGACTAAATTCATGAATACAGTAGATCCTCGATAATCCGAACGTCAGTAAGACGAATTATTAGAACGAGTGCAGGAAGTTCCCAAAAATTATATATTGCTATGACAAAACGCTGTGCACTATTTTTTTTAGTAGGGGATGCTGATGTACCTTAAGCATAGTGTGCCTTAAAACATTTATTTTTTTCTGATTTTTGCTGCTACCTAGGCGACTTAAACTGAACTAAATTGTAAAGAAAACCGCTAGGTAGCTCTGGTCATAGATCCGATTTGTTTTGTTACAAAGTGTGAGTTCTGTGGACGAAACAATTTTTGTTTTACCAAAAATAAATATTTCGTTCATTGTTTTATGTCTTATAACATGCAACCAAATTGTATTTGTAACTATCAATCAATTACAGTGTGTTCCATATGATCTGGTTAGTAAATACACCATCTACCAAAAAGTGATTTTTATTTTATTTTAGTAGGTTATTTTACGACGCTTTATCAACAACTTAGGTTATTTAGCGTGTGAATGAGATGAAGGTGATAATGCCGGTGAAATGAGTCCGGGGTCCAACCTTGAAAGTTACCCAGCATTTGCTCATATTAAGGTTGAGGGGAAACCCCGGAAAAAAACCTCAACCAGATAACTTGCCCTGACCGGGAATCGAACCGGGCCACCTAGTTTCGCGGTCAGACGCGCTTACCGTTACTCCACAGGTGTGGATTCCAAAAAGTGATTGGGCACTGTTTTTTGCCCCTTTAGAACCTCGTGATATCACCTCTTGTTGCTATAACAGCAGCCACCCCGTCAGGCATGCTCTTCACTAGTTTGTATAGGATATCCACTGGAATGCGTGCCATTCCTCCTGCAACATGGCGCTCAGTTGGACAATGGAAGTTGGCCGCATCTCCCGGTCCATAGTTGCTCAATGGGATTGAGATCAGGACTCCGTGCAGGCCAGTCCAACCGGTGAACATTATTGTCTGCATACCACTGCATAGTAGCCGCCGAAACATGGGGCCAACTTCCATTGTCCAACTGAGTGTATGTTGCAAGAGGAATGGCGACGCATTCCTGTGGATATCCTACACAAAGTAGTGGGGAGCATGCCTGACAGGGTGGATGTTGTTATAGCAACAAGAGGAGGTACCACGATGTTCTAAGGGGACAAAAACAGTGCCCAATTACTTTTTGGTAGATAGTGTACATATGTTAATTTCCATGATTTATTCTCGTCTCTAGTTTAGGCAGCAATATTTGTTGAACACAAAACATATTAGACCAAGGAACATGTTTCAAGGTACATGATGCTGTGAGTTTTTGTTTTTGTTTTATTTTAAGATCATGCCACAAAGTAAGTCTGGAGTTAAGACGACCCCAATTGATCCGGATGCCTTGAAGAAAGCTGTTGAAGCAGTTACGGCTCCTCCAGGAATTAAAATACGCCAATATTTGCAACGATCGTTTCTGTATCACGCAAACACAAGTAGTGTCCTGTTTTTCGAGATAGAGGTGATAATGAAAGGCGAATTGTGCTGATTATTCGTAGAAGAACGAGAGAACCCGGAAAAAAATTCTCATAAACTTGATTTTTTTCCACCACAATAAAAACTCTATCACAGAGTTTCGAACTCGGGTCTGCGGTCTTCGCAAGCCAGCCATAACTGAACTGCCATGAATACAATGAACTGCCACCGCCCTATATCGTTGGCCCTTTACATCCAGTTAGAATGTTAGATGTAGAGAATTTGGAAGAGTATGCAATTTCAAATTGCTGAATCTATCCTTTTGCTTGGTGCTTTCCGCTGGTCTTGGGGAAAATTGCTAGTAAAAGTTTATCTCACGGGTAGTTTATAAATTGAATAAAGATTACGCGTATAGGTCCGTGCACTGCTGCCGAGATCTTCTTCGCAGTGGAGTTCATGGAAGAAGCAAGTTTCGCCCTGAAAGCTCTTTCCCTCCACGTGGCGAAGTTCTTGGTTGTCTTCATATACTCCTCAGCATTTTTTCACAGAATTTAATTTCACCGTTTACGGTCTACCATATTCTGTTACAGTCTTTAGTTGTCAGATTTATGAAATATCGTACTTTACCTCGTCTGAACATCCTTTACAACACACACAGTAGGTTTCCGCAGCTATAGTCACGTAAGAACAGTTCCTAAACAGCAAATATTGCAGTCTTGTCAGTGTTGCCAACTGTTACCAGATATCACACGATCCTACGTACTGAATGACTTATGTACTTACCGTACTTTACCTTTGTTGGAAGGTTATTCTAAATAATTCAATAATAATATGTAACATATTTTGTCTGGCAATATGAAATTCATTGCTTTGACTAAACTATTGATTCACGAGACCTAACCTAAAAATGTATTTTGTTTGACCACATGAAATTATTAGTACTAACGCCGAAAACTGAATATCACCATGAAATGTAGCTTAAGAATACTTACTCCTAATAATTTTGCTATTCTAGTTATAATTTCTGTCTCTGTGAGCATAATTCCTTCTTCATTATCTTCTTTCGGTTAAATCTGAAAGAACAGAACGCCAGTAGGGGAAGTTATCCCACTCTCGTAGCACGCTTTACGCTTTCTTGGTGGAGTCGCTGCCATGCTTTCTTCCTCTTTTTGACATTATTATAATAAAAATCTAAACACGAAAGAAATTCATTAAAATGTAAAATGGTACTTCTATCGATCATCTACTTGCATTATCACATCCAAGTATGTTATATTTATTTACACTTATCTGACTATAATCTTGAATTGTAACCACAACGCAACACATAAAATAACTATTATGTATTAATATTAATACTGATATTAATTAATTATTAGTATGTTCAAATTTCACTAGCTTCCAGTAACCGGCTCAGAAATGTAGTACAATTTTATTTCGTGGAACTCCAGTACCGACAACATCTGTCTCAGCTGCCAACCTAACAGATACAAAATCACTACCATTTGTAGTATTTGTCGGTATCGAAATTCGAAACGAAGTTGGCAAAAGAAAATTCAACCTGCAAACTACAAAATCACCACAATCCACTAGCATATGTAGTAATGGGGGAAAAATGGTTTGAGTTTCACCTTTAGGGTATGAAGTAAGCTGACCCGAACTATATATCAAGATAAGTTTGTGGCTCGAATGTTTTTAATGGTTGATAGAAATCGTTTTCGTCTCATTAGTAATGGAAATATTTTCGCATTCGTCAAACTGATGATACGAAATTCAAATGTAAAAAGTTTACTCTGACGTCACTCTTGATACTATGGAAACAGATGTTTAAAATGAGCCGAAAAGTACTAGTGGTAGAGCATAAATATCAGAAGAAAAAAGTCAAATAAAATTTTTCTGTTTCTGTCAAAGTTTTCCCAGAAAAAAAAAAAAGTGTTTTGTGAGACGTTTTTGAAAAAGAGAATAGAGTCATTATTTATGTTGCTCGATACGTATGCTTGAAGCAGTTGTTTGTTACTCTGTTATGTACTGATTGGTATGTGTTGGGTGCAAGTCATTTGCAGTGTTTTTCATGTTCAGTCGAAATGTAAACACATATATTTATTAATTACACAAGTATCAATCTTAAAAACATAGCATTTTACGAATTAAAAATAAAATTATAGGACATAATTAAATTTCACTAGACATTTTGTTCAATACGGCGATGTGTACTCTCTGTACAATTTTGGCTGTTTATATCGTGTACACCCTTTATTTTTTATTTTTTTTTCGGATATCGTCTGCAAAGGAAGAAATGATGTTATATTTCTCGATTGTCATAATTTTAGGAATCCTATCCGAGAAAGAATGTAATGCGTTCCCTTTCGACTTTAAATTCTTATCATTATCATCGATCCTTACAGATTAGAACATATTAAGACACTGGAAAAGATTCAAAAGGGGCTCTCAAGTGTTGTCGGAAAAATTCACAATTAAAATGGGACACACTCACGGACAGGAGAACGCGAATTCGATTATGCGCACTGTTCAAAACATACAGAGGTGAGCCTGCCTGGAGAGAGATAAAAAATAGGTTGCAGCCGCCAAATTACTCTTCAAGAAACGACCACTCATATAAATTGAGGGAAAGAAGACAGAGGACGGACACTGGAAAGTTTTCTTTTCTCAGTCGTACTATCAGGAACTGGAATGCTTTACCTGCAGACTTGCTAAAGGCTTTACCAGTAACCAAAAATGTATTTAAAATAGGCGTAAGGACTTTACTAATAGACGGTAATTATACACAGTATTTAAAGGGTGTAAATGATATGTTGTTATTGAAGAGTTGTATCAGTGAAGAATTATGTTGTGTCAGTGAAGTGTGTTGTGTCAGTGAAGTGTGTTGTGTAAGTGAGCCGTGTTCCTGTCAGTGAAGCTTTATAGTTTATAGTGGCAGTGCAAAGTATTTGAACAATGCAATGATTTTGAAGTGTTAGTGAAATCAGGATAGAATCAGTGAAATGTGTCGTAGTTCCAGTGCAGTGAGTGAGTTGACAGCGAAATGAGTGTAGTGTTGAAAGGTACTCTTGCAGATACGAACATATCATACTCGTGGGTTTTAGTTCGAACTTAGGATTAAGATACAAATGAGATTTATTTTAAATGTTATTTTAAGTGATCGTGCTTTATTTAATTTAGGATAGGCCTATTCCCTGTTGTTATTTAGTATTTATTTATTTATTTAACCTGGTAGAGATAAGGCCGTCAGGCCTTCTCTGCCCCTCTACCAGGAGATTCCAACTACAATATCAACAATAAAATTACAATTAGTATTAAATTTACAATTACAAACAATATTACAATTAGTATTAAATTTACAATTACAATAAAATCAAAGTACAAAGTATTATTATTATTATTATTATTATTATTATTATTATTATTATTATTATTATTATTATTATTATTATTATAAAATATTGTTAGTATTCATTATTAGTATTATTATTTATTGTATTTTTAAGTAATAAGTTTATTATTGTCAATATTGAGTGTAATTAGTTACCACTGCCACCGGGTATATACCCATTGCAGTGTGAATAAATACATACATACATACATACATCATTAACAATAACAACAACTTAAACATCACCATAATTATATCTTCAATGAAATGTCTCTAAAATATAATTCTTCCATCTGATCATTGATTCTAGCATCTTAAAGCCTTCAGCTTTCAGTAAATCCTGTTGCTTAGTTACCTTGCGTTAGCTTGTCGATATATTTCTTTCATGACAGTCTGTTTTTTGTTTACTACTACTTCTGAAACTTCTTTGGCTTTTATTTTATGAAAGTTTCATCTCCGCAATGTTTAGCAGAACTGTGCAATCGAAATTACCCGCATGGTGCACGTTCAAACTTCTGAAGTTGTTGAGATTGCGCCTATTATCTCTGGAAATGCCTGAAGTCGTTAGCGAGTCTTATAACTGTAAAATTTGAATGGTACTACATAGAGAAATGTAAGTCTCAATTCAATATTGGCTTTATTAATTGCTTATGTTGGATGTTTCCATGGCAACGGGAAGCAGTTCTAAGCGATGAATGGGGCGGACTGTATTTTCTGTTAAAAACATTTGAGAAATGATTTAATGTTTTGTGTGATATACATTCATGATTCTGAAACATTATTTTCGAAAGAAGATTTAATAATTCTAGATTAATGGCAATAAAGGCGTTTTTTATGTAGATTAGTTAGCTTGTGAAGGAAAGAGGTAATCGGAAATTAATTAATTAAGGACACAAAACAAGATGCGCTAAGACCAGCAATGACCAGTTCTGAAGAAGACCAATAACAGGTCGAAACATGTAAATCAGGTACGATAGAATTTAACACAAGAAAGTCATATAATGCATATTCCGAAGAAAATATTAGTTCAAAATACTGTGATTGAATAATAAATTTTGAAACAAATCGATGAAGGTGGTGCGGATATTTGCAAAATGTGAAAGCAACAGATTTTAAATGTATGAAAATAGTTATTTAGATATTTTAAGAATATAAATTATATCTTTTGAAAATGTAGGCCCTGCAATCAGTTGTGAGAAATATAATTTTAACTTTTGGGTCTTGGGCGATTGATGCACATTTTTTCCCCCCTCTTTTTTGTGTGTGTGTGTTAAATAATCATAATTACAACTTAAATGCGGAATTAGTTTCTTAAAAAGAAAATAGGGTTCAGATTTTTAAAGAACTATCAGGATGTAGTAATTCACTAAAATGGATATAGCTCAGAGATTTTTAAACATAAATTCAAATTTTATTTGGCATTTTATTCCTAAAAGCACGTTCTTTAAAATGTATGCAGCAATAATTTAGATATTGCTTTCAAAATTTGATGATAAACGATTACATTTTTAAGAGTTGATTTTAGAGGTTTTAGTGATATAAAATAGTGTAACATTTATTTTCTTTTCTTACAGGTAAGTGATTGGAACCAAACCCGGAGCTTGCGACAGGAATGGTGTTAAACAGGCAAGTGATAAAATGTTGTTATGACGCTGTTCTGAGTCAGTAACCAAATAATATAGAATCTAACACTAATGACTTTATAGCTGAAAATGTTATATACAGGGTGTTGCAAAAGAATAGGATTATTAAATTAAAATTGAATGAAGGGATTTTCTACAGAAATCTCAGGACACGTCGAACATCGTATTCATTGAGGAGTATTTTTACGGAAATAAAATATTTCTACGACTTTTATGCGAATTATGACTTCATCGAAAACGTTTTAATTGTGTTAATAAACTGAATATTTTCCTGAAATACATTTAAATGAGTTATTTGAAAATCAACACTTTAATTAAAATCAAAAGATTATTTAATGACAATTGACGTAATAATCTCTTAAAAGTAACCTCCTCTAGTATCACGTACCCGTCACCACACCTCTGGAAGGCGATGGATACCATCTACAGCGTTACTTTGCTCTAAGCTTTTAATTTACTGCTGTACAGCTGTTATAATAGCCTGTATATTTCTAAAGCGAACCCCTCTCAGTGGTTATTTCATCTTAAGGAATAGATAGTTGCTACAGAAGATCTTATTCGAAGAATACGGAGGATACTCTAGAATTTCCCAGTTCCACCTGTTAGGTAAATTAACCACATGGGCAGCCACGTGACAATGGACATCATTATGACACATAATGGGATAGATATTTAACAGATTTCTACTCTTCTAGCGCATTGATGGTTGTCATTGTTGTTCAACAAAGTGACTAACATTCCAATTGGAACAGAATGAATGATTAATACATCTTCATGATAATAAACAACAATAAACATAACTTGGAGAGTGTCGTACTGTTTTTTTCTTTCTTGTTTTACATTAGAATGTTAATTCATTAATTTTAGCCACCGGCGTAGCTCAGTCGACTAAGGCGCTTGCCTGCCGTTTCGGAGTTCGATTCCCGCTTGAGCTGATTACCTGGTTGAATTTTTTTCCGATGGTTTCCCCAACTGTAAAGCGAATGTCAGGTAATCTATGGCGAATCCTCGGCCTCATCTCGCAAATACTATTTCGTTATCACCAATCCCAGTCGATCCAAAATATCCTAGTAGTTGATACAGCGTCGTTAAAGAACCAAAAAAATAATGAATTTTAATTAAATTAACAAACTGAATATTGATCTGAAATAAATATAAAAATAGTTAACCCTCCTGCTCCCAATGATTTTCACAGCTTACTACTACCAAAAGAGGCAATACTTATTACGCCCATCAAAATCATACACCGATCTTTGTTAAGCATTTGGAATAAAAACAATTTATGTATTATTGCCGATATACTTACAAGAAAATGTAAATAAAAAATATTCAGCCTAGTTTTTTAAATACAGTGTGTTTCAAAAGTCCTGTTCCATTTTCTTGAAAACGTATATCAAATTTAATGAACTTTAGATGTGTTACTGGTGACACCATGAGGTAACTCTGAAAATGTAAATAAAAAATATTCATCCTATTTTTAATACAGGGTGTTTCAAAAGTCCTGTTCCATTTTCTTGAAAACGTATATCAAATTTAATGAACTTTAGATGTGTTACTGGTGACACCATGAGGTAACTCTGAAAATGTAAATAAAAAATATTCATCCTATTTTTTTAATACAGGATGTTTCAAAAGTCCTGTTCCATTTTGTTGAAAACGTATATCAAATTTAATGAACTTTAGATGTGTTACTGGTGACACTATGAGGTAACTCTGAAAATGTAAATAAAAAATATTCATCCTATTTTTTAATACAGGGTGTTTCAAAAGTCCTGTCCCATTTTGTTGAAAACGTATATCAAATTTAATGAACTTTAGATGTGTTACTGGTGACACCATGAGGTAACTCTGAAAATGTAAATAAAAAATATTCATCCTATTTTTTAATACAGGGTGTTTCAAAAGTCCTGTTCCATTTTGTTGAAAACGTATGTCAAATTTAATGAACTTTAGATGTGTTACTGGTGACACCATGAGGTAACTTATTAGAGTAAATTTAAATTTGCCTTCCTTTCATATCAAAACAAATTCCTCAACGCTGTATGGTTTTGGCATGGAAATTACATTTACAAGCAAATAGAGTCACAGTAATATAACATAAATTGGAAATCATTTCAGTTCATTCTTGAAATTTAAACATTCGAATACCTTTTATATAACCATGAGTATCTCATAAATAAATATTTGTTTTGTAATAAAAGAAAATAAAAAAAAACTTCACAATCTAAAAGTAAATAAATAAATAAACGTTATAAAATAAATTTTAGTTCTTTGTTCAAATTCAAATGTTCGGACACTACCTTACTACAATGAGCATTACTTCTAACAAAATTACCTTTATAAAAACTATAACACAGAGAAATAAAAAAAAAATAATAATTGAAAACAGTGGGTCATGATAATATGAATAAATAAAAATTGTTATAAATAACACAAAATAATTTATAAACAGACAAACTCAGAAATGAAGAAAATTAAGCTATAGGTTGAATTTTATATCTTGAAATTTTCAACACACACACACTACAAAGGGGGTAGTAAGATCACCCATAATGTATGATGTCAATTACCTTTAAAAATAGATTAACTATTTGTATTATTCTTAATTAAAATTGTTAGTAGACATATAAGTTTGATTAATTAAAATGTGTCTCGGTGAAACTTACAGCAGAGTCCGTATAGGCCATTTTCTATCTGATGCTTTTGGAATTCACTGTGGGCTAAAGCAGGGAGATGCACTACCACCTTTACTTTTTAACTTCGCTATAGAGCACGCCATTAGGAAAGTTCAGGATAACAGACAGGGTTTGGAATTGAACGGGTTACATCAGTTTCTTGTCTATGCGGTTGATGTGAATATGTTGGGAGAAAATCCACAAAGGATTAGGGAAAACACGGAAATTGTACTTCAAGTAAACCTATAGGTTTGGAAGTAAATCCCGAAAAGACAAATTATATGATTATGTCTCGTGACCAGAATATTGTACGAAATGGAAATATAAAAATTGGAGATTTATCCTTCGAAGAGGTGGACAAATTCAAATGCCTTGGAGCAACAGTAACAAATGTAAATGACACTCGGGAGGAAATTAAACCCAGAATAAATATGGGAAATGCGTGTTATTATTCGGTTGAGAAGCTTTTGTCATGTAGTCTGCTGTTTAAAAATCTGAAAGTTAGAATTTATAAAACAGTTATATTACCGATTGTTCTGTATGGTTGTGAAACTTGGACTCTCACTTTGGGAGAGGAACAGAGATTAAGGGTGTTTGAGAATAAGGTGCTTAGGAAAATATTTGGAGCTAAGAGGGATGAAGTTAGAGGAGGACAACGCAGAACTGCACGTATTATATTCTTCTTACTTACTTACTTACTTACTTACTTACAATTTGGATTTTAAGGAACCCGAAGGTTCATTGCCGTCCTCACATAAGCCCGCCATCGGTCCCTATCCTGTGCAAGATTAATCCAGTCTCTAATCATATCCTACCTCCCTCAAATCCATTTTAATATAATGTTCCCATCTACGTCTCGGCCTCCCTAAAGGTCTTTATCCCTCCGGTCTCCCAACTAACACTCTATATGCATTTCTGGATTCGCCCATGAGATGGGCAGGGCATGTAGCAGGTATGGGCGAATCCTGAAACGCATATAGAGTGTTAGTTGGGAGAGCGGTGGGAAACAGATCTTTACGGAGGCCGAGACGTAGATGAGAGGATAATATTAAAATGTATTTGAGGAAGGTGGGATATGATGATAGAGTGGATTAATCTTGCACAAAATAGGGACCAATGGCGGGCTTATGTGAGGGCGGCAATGAACCTCCGGGTTCCTTAAAAGCCAGTAAGTAAGTAATATGGAGAAAAATGATAATAATATTGAAATATCATCAGTGGGGTTATTGTATTACCCCTCTTGGTAGCAGGAGGGTTAAAGAAAGCATTTGTCCTAAACAGAATCTCCCTCAGGCGTGGAACCCAGTTCTCTTACTTGAAAAACCGACGCTGTGTTCGTTTGTCTGCTTGATTCGACAGTGAGGAACGCCTGTGCTAATTACAGCTCGTGGATTGTGACATGGAGCGGGTTGTACGGAAAATTTGTAACCTAATAAATCGCCCACAAGATTATTCTGGTAATTTTTTTACACGTCCTCTGTGAATACTTGGTGCCATGTGAAAGGATTGAACTGGTGAAAGGGGGGGAGGGATGATCGCCAAGGAAACAACCGTCACCCAAAGTATAAATCTCGCTTCACAGACGGGTGGTTTGCCATTAACTCTGCTCCACGCTAACACCGGAAAGCACTTAGTGAGGTAGGGTCGCACATCTGAAACAACCCCCAGATATATGACTGAACCACCACCGCAACAGACTCGCTGCATATCGTTCCTGGCAAGGAGGGAGGAAAAAAAGGACGTCAGACGTACTCAAGTGGATGCTGACGTCACCAGCGTCCACTGTAGTCCACCTCCTTGAGAGAAAAGCATCATCCGTACTCGAGTGCTCTAAAAGTCCTGGAGTATGTGTGGCACTCAGATATGGGATCAAACTCTCCATATGTTAGCAAATAGATACAATAAAAATGGATAGATAAATAGAAGGCAGATAACTTGTTATTGCACGCAGATGATAAGACATGTGGCGAGATATTGAAAGTGTTTAGATGGATTGAGGAATAAATAAAACGAATGGTTGATAGATTTTTGTTGAATATATCATGGATTGATAGATGATTAAATTAAGTGATTTATAGGTTGATAATCGTATTGATTGATTGGTTGATGGATGTATTGATTCGGAAGTTGATGAACTTACTGATTGGTAAGTTGATGAACTTACTGATTTGTAAGTCGATAAACTTAATGACTGATAAATTCATAAACATATTGATTGGTAAGTTTACGAACGTATTGATTGATAGGTTGAAGAATGAATTGATTGGTTGGTTGATTTAATTACAACTATATTCATTATATTGATTGTTAAGTAGATAAACGTATTGTTTGGTAAGTCGAGAACCTTATTGACTGGTAAATTCATAAACATATTGATTGATAAGTTTACGAACGTATTGATTGATAGTTTGTAGAATGAATTGATTGGTTGGTTGATTTAATTACAACTATATTCATTATATTGATTGTTAAGTAGATAAACGTATTGTTTGGTAAGTCGAGAACCTTATTGACTGGTAAATTCATAAACATATTGATTGGTAAGTTTACGAACGTATTGATTGATAGGTTGAAGAATGAATTGATTGGTTGGTTGATTTAATTACAACTATATTCATTATATTGATTGTTAAGTAGATAAACGTATTGTTTGGTAAGTCGAGAACCTTATTGACTGGTAAATTCATAAACATATTGATTGATAAGTTTACGAACGTATTGATTGATAGTTTGTAGAATGAATTGATTGGTTGGTTGATTTAATTATAACTGCATTCATTGATATTTGTCAGAGGAAGAGCAATTGTTTGTATTCATCTGAAGTCTGACTAGTGTAATATGTAGCTAGTCGGCGATATATGCACTAGAGGGGGAAAGGAACTGGCCACCCTACCCCATTATCTCCTGGCCTAGTTGCCTTATAATTGGCGCCTTCTTGGTATCAGTTGTGAGGTTCAAACCTATCTTCGGACAGTTGACTAAACAATAACATATTCATTGATCAGTAGATTGATGGATGTATTGATTGGTATCTTGATGAACGTGTTCATTGGTAGGTTGATGAACGTATTGATTAGTAGGTTGATTTGATATACGTGTTCTTTGGTAGGTTTATGGATGTATTGACTGATAGGTTTATCGACGTATTGATTCATAGGTTGATTGACGTATTGATTGGCAAGTTTATGAAAGTGCTGATTGATGGCTTTATAGAAGGATTAATTGCTAGGTTGATGGACGTATTGATTGATGGTTTATGGAAAGTTTGATTGATAGGTTGATGGGCTTATTGATGGTTTATAGAAGAATTGATTGCTAGATTGATGGACGTATTGATTGATGGTTTATGGAAGGTTTGATTGATAGGTTGATGATCGTATTGATTGATGGGTTTATGGAAGAATTGATTGCTAGGTTGATGGACGTATTGATGGTTTATAGAAGAATTGATTGCTAGGTTGATGGACATATTGATTGATGGTTTATGGAAGGATTGGTTGCTAGGTTGATGGACGAATTGATTGATGGGTTTATGGTAGGGTTGATTGCTGGATTGATGGACGTATTGATGGTTTATAGAAGAATTGATTGCTAGGTTGATCGACGTATTGATTGATGGTTTATGGAAGGATTGATTGCTAGATTGATGGACGTATTGATTGATGGTTTATGGAAGGTTTGATTGTTAGGTTGATGGACGTATTGATTGATGGTTTATGGAAAGATTCATTGCTAGGTTGATGGACGTATTGATTGAAGGGTTTATGAAAGAATGGATTGCTAGGTTGATGGACGTATTGATTGATGGTTTATGGAAGATTTGATTGATAGGTTGATGGACGTAATGACTTGTAGATTGATGAAATTGAGTATAGATATATTTTCTTTATTGGTGCGTTGATGAATTCGTTGATTGGTAGTTTATCTTCAATGGTACGTTGCTGGATTTGTTGATTGGTAGTTTGTAGTTTCACGGACATATTTATTGGTAATTTAATGGACGTATTAATTGTTAGATTTAATTGATTTGTAGGTTGACAGGTTTGTTTAGTGTAGGTAAACTTCATTGTTGGTTTGATGAACGGATTAGTTGATAATAATTAATAGGTTTATTAATTGGTAAATTGATGGACGTATTAATTGATGGATCTCTGGAGTGATTGAAACACGAGCGCTTTTTTTGCGGGGGATGTCTGTTAATGGACAGATTTGTTGCTGAATTGGATAACTAATTGATTTGTTGGATAATTGGTTTATGGATTGATTGATTTATTAACCGATAGATTAGGGATTGATGGATTTGCACACACGTTTATGATTTGTTTCGGTTATTATTTACTTATTATTAACTATAATTTATTTAGATTTTATGGATTGATAATAAATGATTAAATATGGATCAATTGTTGGGAATTTAGATTAACTTAAATGGATTCACTATCAGCAGGCATGTAAGATAGATCGACATTTTCCGTCAGTTAAAAATATTCATCATTATAATCATCACAACCACAATCACCACAGTTCATAAAAATAATTTTAAGGTTATAGGAATTGATTTTCTTGCTCGCATTATACATAACAATAATCTTTATCGTGCATATAACCAACTTCTTCCTCTCTTGTTTACGTATATGTATACTTTTATGCATTCAATTGATGCTTTTATTTGTTGTTAACGATGACGTGTAACTTTTGATCCACCATCTCTTCGGTTTTTGTGAGTCTCTCTTCAGTTACAAATCATTTTGCTCCAGTGTTGTTAGACCTAGTGGCACTGTTTTCCGTTCTTGTTTTCTTTTTTAACTTACACTATGTCCCAAAAGTTATGATTGATTTTCAGAGTATTCTGTTTTTTTAATGAATAGAGGTATACATGTAATATTGGTGCCAGAAGAAAATAAAACTCTAAAAGGTTTTCGTCTGTGGACTTAAGGCAATTAAGGAAACAAAGGACGGTAACAATCGAACAAATGCAATAATTTTCATTGTTACAATTAATTATAAAAGATGGATGTCCAAAGAAAACTACAAAGTGTTTTGTGGCTGGCAAATTTTGAATTCGTGACTCATTAAGCATATCCACAGCAAACTCATACCTTTTGTGACAATCATCTGGATGAAGTTTATGCAACAATTGGAATTTATAAGGAGTCAGATGAAGATGTTTCTTTAAAGCTCTATGAACTGTTGTTTTCGAAAGTCCTTATTGTCGGACACATTTGATTAATTGGACTCTAAACAAATGCTCTGCGGATTTCTTCTACCGTTTCATCATTTGTCGATTATCTTGCAGTACGCTTTTTTCTCCAGTAGGCTTCCAGTCTCTTTTAACTGTCTATCCCAACTATGAATGTTATTCTCGTTGGTGGACCTTCGTTAAATACGCAACGAAATTCGCATTGTACACGAGTCACAGATTCAAATTTTGTCAGCCACAAAACACATTACAATTTTGTTTGGAACATCCATCTTGTATAATTAATTGTAACAATGAAAACTATTGCATTTGTTCGATTGTTACCGTCATTTGTTTTCTTCAATCCTCTGAAATTTCACCATGACTTTTGGGACACACTGCACTTTGTTTGGTCGTATTGCATTACATATTTTGTGCGAGATCGTGCGTATTTCCGCACAAAACCAATCCGCGGAAAGTCTAAAATTCCACATTCAGTATTCCCAACCGAACACACATAACAATTTCCCTCTTCTTACCGCTTAAGTGACATATTGATTTTACTGCTTTAGGCTTTTAACATATTATTTTTAGAGACGTTCAATATAGCAATAATTATAAATTAGAAACTTACCACTGCAATTTCACCTAAATTGCACTGTTAATTATTGTTTTTAAATATTTGCAAAAATTATGTAAACTCTACAACTCCACTAAAGTTACTGCATTCGTCATGCAAGTAACATTAAGGAAGCCGTGAAAAAATCAACAAGATTCCAGACTTATCATAGACTGGGGAAAAAAAGGGAGATGTGTATCATGGCCTGCTGGAGTATAGTAAACACAGAAAACATTTTAAAGCAACAATGTTGAAGATGGATATTTTTGTTTTGCAAATTTGCCGTCATTGAACAGAAACCAAGATGGAGATTTCATTGCAACTAATTAGAAATTCCTCTTTCAGGTATGTAATAAACGATCTTGGCACAAAATAATGTACGATACACGAGCGGTATGTTTTCTTTCAATTCTCGGAAATTAAAAAAGCTCAACTACGTTTCGCTTTTTCAAACTTTTCCTCGAACATGAAAACTTCTACATACCGCTCTTGTAACGCATATTAATATTAGGCGTATTCATATCTGCAGTTATATCTCACCTTGTTTCCATATAATCGCCTTTGTATTCATTTCTGGTGTTTATAATTTCTGATACTTTAATTTCAACCCTGGATATATTTCCGTAAGCAAACGTACTAATGCTTTATTTATTTCTATTCTTAGTCTCTTTAATACGGCTTATTTTTTATCACTAAAGTTCCCTTAATTTTTTTTATAATTTTTCTATTCCTGTATTATTGCAAGGAGTGCTTATGTACAAGATTTTAAGGTAAGATTAATATGAAATTAAAAAAATACTTCATGATATTACTTGCTTCGTGTATGCGAGGAGAATGACGGTCAGTCTAAACTTAATAGACAATCCGCAGGAATGCCAACGGCTGCAAAATTAATAACTACAAGCAGCAGGCACATATCGCTGCAGACCGACAAGGTTCTAAGTACATGTAAATTTTAATAAAAATTCCAGCCACGTTTATCGTCTTTCTGATGTTTCTGACGTTGTGTTTGTTTCCATGGAAATATGTGCGTGTGATGCTCTTGCTTTTAGCATGTGAATGTAATATGTTTATGTGTGTATAATGAATTCACTGGCATAAATATCTTACTCTCATCATGTTTTCGGATAATTTATATAAAAAGGTACATGTTAGTGAAGAGGGTGGGAATAAAAATGATTTCGTGGAAATTTTGTCGCAGTTTTGAAGTGCATACCTGGGCTTCGCGTTGGAGTATGCATTATTGTAAATTGTTATAATGTAGGGGAAAATATGAGGTGTCATTCTACGCTGATGATACATTCAGGAAACACTGGAGTATCTTAAGTATGACAAGCTGAAATCCTGAATCGATGCTGCATTCGGGCTGAGTTCGATTCTCGTTGGGTTAATTATTTAGTGGACAATTTTTTTTTTCAATATTTTCAACTGTATGCTGAATGTTAGGTAATGTGAAAACTCGGTGTTACCTTATGAAAATGCAATCTTCCTATTACAAATTTCCTGAACGCTTAGTAATTTTGCAGGTCATGAAGCATCTTTAAACAACAAAATAAAAAATTATATTATACTAGTGGCTTGTGCAGAAAATGCTGCAAACTAAGTTCATTAGACGTTCAAATAAACATTTTTCAGATTTATTTTCAATGAAGAATACCAGACATTCGGAAAGTCATTTGCTTCCATAAGAATGAAAGATACTCTCTCTCGAGCCAATACTGAAGAGAACCACGCATATAGATATCTACACCACACCGCCATTAAATATATGAAAAATACCCAACCCCACTTGATTAATAACTATACAAATATTTGATTTTTAATAATATTATTATCTTACATAAGTTTTATAGCTTTCAGTAACATATACTCTATAGCCGCCACTCAGTAAAATATAGAAATCAAAATCTAATTTAAGTTATTCTCTACATCTACTTATATAACCCCAAAACGTTTCACTTTCATATCATCAATATAGCATTAATATGTATAATTAATGAAAAATAGTCACATCACGGCATTAACTACAATAATATTTCATTTCTAATAGTAATAATGTCATCAAACCACCTCAAGTTTTGTAGTTTATAATATCCAATACACAGCTGTACCCAGAAAATTACACACCACAGAATCGAACCTGTAAATTATTTTTAGTAAGTTAAGTTTTTAATAACCAATTTAATTTGTGCTCTAAATATGTCAGCATTCTTGCAGATCATGGCCTTCGTGTAATATTGTTTACTGTAGTGTGTGTTTTGTTTTGTTCTGAAATGCAACACGGCCGACTTGATGCTCGCTTCGCTTCTCCTGAATGCAATTACCTAGTTCTCAAAACTGACGACAGATGGATTTTGGAAAATAGGAAAATGATGTAGGAAAATTAACATTTCACTGAAAACTACTATTTTTCCGAAAAACTTTGGGTTCCACGCTTCAAAATGAGGGGTCATTTATTAAAATCTGTTCAGCCGTTTTCCCGTAATTTCCATTACCAGTTCAAATTATATATATAATTTATTTTTAGGGGGAATTATAGTGAAATTTGATTTTTTTCCCAAGTTGATGCGCAATTTTTATTTTTGTATGTATAAATATCATTCCTGTAACAACTTAAATTCGAGATTAATTTTTTAAGATTATAAAAAAAGTCCAAAAAATGCAGTAATTCATTAAATGAATATATCTCTGCCATTTTTAACGATAAATTCAAAAGTGATATTACACTTTACTCCTAAAAGCACGTTCTTTAAAATGTCTGTAACACAATATTTATATTACCTTTCAAAGATTTAAGATAAAAATTACATTTTAGGGGGTCTTTTATAGAAATATGGATGCATATTTTTCAAGTGCAACAAAATAAATTTCTATTGCAGAGAAAAGTCTCCTATTATCCTAAAGAATGCGTGTAAAAATGTTATGCCTGTAGTATTAATTGTTCCGAAGATATACAGAATGTTCATTAAGTATGGAATATTACTCATAACTTCTTTTACAAAAAAAAAAAAAATAGTCTTATACAAAAGCTGTTGGTGGTAAACCATACAATATGATACAACGTTAACAAAAGTGATATTCCTCAAAAGATACCACAGTTAATATTTTCCCCTTCTTAAAAATAGGTACAATTATGAACTCCTTCCATTGTTCTGGTACAATTTCCTTTCCCCAAATTGCAAGTACAAGTTTATAAATTTCGCTAGATAGTGCGTTTCCACTCGCTTGTATTAATTCTGCTGGAATTTGATCGATAACTGGAGACTTGTACTTTTTCAGATTTTCTGTCGCAATTCCGACTTCAGAAAGTGTGGGTTCGGGTATAAATGGCTCAGCAGTTTATATTTGAATTTCGTCCCGATCATTTCTATCTGGCCTATGTACATTTAGTAGTTGCCCAAAATAGTTTTTCCATCTGTTCAGGATTGAATGAGAGTCTGCAAGCAAGTCACCATTCTCATCCTTGATCACGTTTACCCTTGCCTGATATCCGTTTTTAAATTCCTTTATACCCTTATATAAATTGTTTTGTTTTTATTCTTACTATTTGTTTCTACCTCATTCAGTTTTTCCCTCAAGTAATCTCTCTTTTTATTCCTACGTATACGACTTGCTTCCTCAGGACGCGAAAATTGATACTGCAAATGTTTGTTCATGACGTCACATCAGTGGCGGTTCCTTTAGGGAGGGAACGGAGGAACGTCCTCCTCACATTTTCTTCTTTTGAAAGTAAATACCAAATAAAATATGTGCCTTGAAATTCGAGGAAGATTCGATAATTTTTAAGTTCACAGCTATAAGAAAAACTCAGTTGATCGAGTTTTAAACGACGCGCGCTCATGTGCTGTAGAAAACTGCGAGAAAGATGCGAGATTGTCTGTGTGGAGGAAAGGCACTCCATTCCTCCTCTACTGCAGTTAACACACATAGACAACGGGGCACTAGCGGCCAGAGAAAGAAGCAGAGTTTTAAAGCAAGTAAATGGACGGAGAGGGAGGAGATCCTCCTCTGAATCAGCGCATGGGCGGGAAATAGAAACCGACTGGTCGTGCAGCAAGCTCGCTACCGCTGCCACCTAACGATGTTGCATTCAACCAGACTATAACACATCTAGGAGGAGACACAACAAAAACAGTTTTAACGCAACGCTATGAAAGACACCATGTAAACTTTTTTTTAATTATAAATCAAAAATATTATTCATTGCACTTTATATAGGCTACTATTCATGCTTTGAAACTTTCGTGGATATTTGAAAGTTAAAGTCGGGTTTATATAAAACAAAGAGGAAGTAGTTTTACGTAGTTGGCCCCTGAAATTCACTTCTATTCGTTGTTTACTAGACAGGGCAACACCTAAGTTATCAGTTTTGTACAAATATATTTGAAACTGAAAGTAGGTACTCCAAACTACATCATTTTAACATAAAAAATTAATCGGCCACCGGCAGCTTTGAACAATAATGATAGTATGACTTTACAAGAACTGACATTCTTCAAAAGCATGTGATACTGAACTTGTAAAATGTACATGTGGCAACACAGACCACATGGGTGGGTGCAGTGTTCTCGCTTTCCTCAGATTATTTCCTATTCCCATTTCCATTTCCGTAAAACGGTTCCGGTTACGAGTTAGTAGCTAGTCTCTCACAACACGTGTGATGCTGTAGTGTGCTCGAAAAATGCTACGAGGTTGTGAATTTCCTTGTAATTGTTAATTTGCGCAATTATTCAACAATGAATGGAAGTGAAAACATTATATATTTTTGATAATTTAGGAAACTCAGTTTACAAGAACAGATTATTGCTATACAGAAGTGAAGGCCAACGCCAACACTACCTGGTCTTACATGAATGCATGTAGGCTAATTTGTAGCATGTTTCATTCAGGAAGGTGTCATTTCGTGCTGTTAAATTCTTTCTTCCTCTTAAGAAATATGTAGGAGCCGCCACTGCGTCACATTAAAAGTACGTCTTTAGTGGCCTGGTTCTCGATTGATATAAATTTATCTGAGGCCTGGATCTCGAAAAATTAGAGGTCTTTCTAATAAAATTGAAAGCAATTATGAAAGGATTCACGATAATTTAGTACAGCATTGTAAATGTAACACAAAAGCGAACGACCATCAAGAAAGCACAGATGCTGTGCCTCAAGTATGTCGTAAAGCCGTTAAGTTTGAAAGTTTAGAGTACTGTAAAAACTTTAGTTATAACATGGCATATTGGGCGAATGTCAATTTCAAAGCACTGATTTTCATAAGTGGTTGTAGGGATGGAACTAATAGAATCTAAAACAGAGTTGAACGGGGCTGACTTGAGTCGGAGGCAGTTAGACACGAACATGTGCGTGGAGACACACCGCCTCCTAATCCAGAACAGAAGCTGTGTACAGACCGGAGTTGTTAAGCCCCGTAAAATCCTACGCTTAGCTAACTGTACTCTTCCAGCACCTACCCCTTCCACTTGCCTTCGGAACTACCGGGACACACTCAAATGTATGCCACATTATCAACTTCCCGCTAGCTTCCTCCCACATCTAGCCACCAATCTCTTGTACAAAGAAAATCGCTAATAAAATTATTTTGTGCGAGATCGTACGTATTTGCTTGTTTTCCGCACAGAACCAATACGCGGTAAGTGTGAAATACCACATTCAGTATTCCCAACGTAACACACATAACAATTTCCCTCTTCTTACCGCTTAAGCGCGACATTGATTTTACTGCTTTAGGCTTTTAACATATTATTTTTGGAGACGTTTAACATAGTAATAATTATAAATTGGAAACTTACCACTGCAATTTCACCTAAATTGCAATGTTAATTATTGTTTTTAAATATTTGCAAAAATTAAGTAAAGTGTACTACTCCACGAAACTTATTGCATTCCTGATACAAGTAACATTAAGGAAGCCGTGAAAAAATCAACAAGATTCCAGATGCCGATGTTATTACTGCAATATGTTATATAAATAACATTGTTAAAATATTAAAATGAAAAATAAATCATTACATAACCTTACCGTTTGTTTTAAGTTCGCATTTATAGACTGGGGGAAAAAAAAAGACAGACGTATATCACGGCCTGCTGGAGTATAGTAAACACAGAAAACATTTTACAGCAACAATGTTGAAGAAAGATATTTTGGTATTCCGAAGTTGGCGTCATTAAACAGAAACCAACATGGAGATTTCATTGCAACTAATTAGAAATTCGTCTTTCAGGTATGTAATAAACGATCTTCGCACAAAATAATGTACGATACACGAGCGGTATGTTTGTTTTCATGTTCTCGGAAATTAAAAAAGCTCAACTACGTTTCGCTTTTTCAATCTTTTCCTCGACCATGAAAACGTCAACATACCGCTCTTGTAACGCATATTACTATATTATTCACTTGAAACGTCACCCACGGTGCCATGGAAACAGTAGCTGTAAGATGAATGTTGTGCTTTGTAGTTTTCGACGCGGTCCGTCTCAATCTATTTAAAGTGCCTGGAAGTTTATTTTACACATTAGTAAATTCGCTATTGTGTTACGGTTATTGCGGTGGAGAATTCTCCAAAGGCTAAGGGAGGAAACCCTGAAAGAAAACCCGGTCCTCCAGAGTGGGGGTTATGCGGCGGGCCAGTAACTCGTCCATATAAAAAATATAAGTACTAAAAACGCCAAAGGAAATACCCCAATCCTTGGAAAGACAGAAGAAGAAGAAGAAGAAGAAGAAGAAGAAGAAGAATGTTACGGTTATTTTCCCTTGGCTTCGATCACTTCATCTCTTAGTCAGTTCATTGCATTTCTAACCCTCTTGGTCAGCTTGGTGTTCTAATCCCCCTCCCATCCCCCCCCCCCGTATGTTGTAGGTAATAAGCTACATCCATTTTTCGGCTTTTCCCCCTCGAAATTTTCTAGAGCTCCTTCAATGGAGCAGCGAAACCCGAAGTGAGACAAGTGGCCAACAGGCTTGGAGGTGACATATTTAGTTTTTCACCATCTCAACTCCCTTGCAAGGACGTGTTTTCACGTACTTTTAAAGTTTCTCCTACCATTTTCTCCTACATACGTTCATTCATTCATTCATTCATTCATTCATTCATTCATTCATTCATTCATTTTACACATTAGTGATGTAAATATTAAGTAATGTATTTTTCGGCCTTTCCTCTTCAAAATTATCTAATGTCCTTTCAATATAACAGCGAAAATCGGAGTGAGACAAATGACCAACAGGCTTGGAACTCACATAGACACTTTTATTCAACCCCAATTTCCCTTTTAAAGATGCGTTTTCGCATATCTTTTAATGTTTCTTCTCCCATTTCGCCATTCATTCATTCATTGTGATTTTATTAAATCCACTGTTAATTTTTTGCAACACAATATTATAAGAGGTTCAAGAAGTTAAAATTCCAAAATGCTTTCTTGTGTCACATTTTATTAAATTTTAACCGATTGTTGAATTCTTGTTGCTACTCATTTCTCATTTATAGCGTATTTTCTTTAACTGTAATTTACAGAGCCATAATACAATAATGAAATCATATACAGGGTGGTAGGAAACTTTAATTAATTCACAGGAGACATAGATCAGGTCATTAAGAATAAATTTTGTGAATCATGTAACAAACGTCTGTACCGCTAAAGTATTGTTGTAGGCAATGTATTATTACAAATACAGCCCCTTAGATTTTATTCGGTCAATATTTCATGGTTTTTAATTGTTCGTGGCGAGAAATGCAGATTAATTCCAATAGGATGGGTTGTGCGTTTATTACCTTCCTCAAGCCAATAATACTGCTGCAGAAAAAATAATAAAAATGTCTTAATATCCCTCAGAACTGTTTTTTTCTGAATTTGCAGTATTTAATATCCATTAAATTTTGCCTAAAAATTCGTTGTTCGGTTATTCGAAGTTTACCTTTTCCATTTGTCTTGTTTATTGCACACAATAAAAAGAATCTCTGAAAAAAATCATTACTTGTTTCTTTAGTGGAACGCCATTTTGTGGTTTTGGTTTTCTTCCAATATTACTTGCAATTCATCCAATTGTTTCACTTGAAAATAAGACATGAAGTAAATTTCTGAATGGAATATTGTAGCCTATATAAAATACAGAGGAACCATAGCATACAATAGCTTCATTAATAGAAAGAGATTTCTGTTCCCATAGTAACGATTTCTTTCTTTTCAACATTTGACGAACGACGCTGGTATAAAGCACTTAGAAACGTACAGCTCTCTTCTCTGAAGTACGTATAAGAAAGAATCTCAAGAAGTTATAAGACACAAAAAGGGATTTTAGAACTTTCGTAGCAAGTATGATTGCAAGCGTGTGAATTACTGTAGGCGGGGAAGTTTGGACGCATTTCGCTTTCGAGCTATTCCGGAAGTCTGCAGACATAAATGACTCTCATATTATTCAGGCGCACGTTTTCACGCTTTAAAGTTTTGGCGTTGTCCTGAATCAGGGACGCTTGAACCCTGTCGAACTGTGTGTACAGTGGGTGGTCTATCTACGGGCTGACTTGGATCCATGTGTCACCTCTACTCACAGCTACAGGCAGACCGACTGGAGGTCATACCAGTCTCCTACAACTACGAGACTAAATTCTCTGAACTCTTTCGTGGTCATTCGGAATTGATTCTTGTCTCTCACAGCAATAGTGAGGCTGCTAAGAGATTTTATTCTTTCCCGAAACTAGTCGCATCCTTGCAACTACTATAATGAAGTTCGAGTTTATTTAGGGATATTGCATCTTAATAATAATAATAATTTATTTATTTAATCTGGCAGAGCTAAGGCTAATTCTCTTCTGCCCAGCCAGACTCTAATTCTAATTGAATACAATTGCTTACATAGTTATTACATTAATATCTAGACCATAAGACAACATGAAAGTAAATAATGAAAGTTGTATAAGTAATGTTAGTGTGACAATAATAAACACTGGTAAGAAATAGTTATAATAATAATAATAATAATAATCATGAAATAATTTAGATATTTATCTGTGATATATATAACCATTAAACATTGAGAAACCTGAAACAGCTATTATTGTTAACAAGAATTGTTAGAAAAATATTTCGTTAGCCTATTCTTAAATTGGTTTGATGTCTGACAGTCCCTGACATTACTCGGTAGGGAATTTCAAAGCCGAGGAACAGCCACAGTGAAAGAAGATGAATATGAGGATGTTCGGTGGGAGGGAATGGATAATATTGAGGAGTGTTGTGATCGTGTGTCTAGGTTATGATGGGTGGATAAATTTTGAAAACTAGACGGAAGATAGACAGGAGTGGAGAAATGCAATATGTGAAAGAGAAGGGAAAGACAGTGGATTTTCCTACGATCTTCTAGACGGAGAAGCCAGGACAACATTTCGAGGGATGGTGTTACGTGATCAGCCCGGCGAATATTGCAGACGAAACGGACGCACATATTAGGAACACGTTGTAGTCTCTGCGCCGAAGTAACGCTTAGGTCAGGAAGCAGAATATCACAGTAATCGAAGTGGGGCATCACGAGCGTTTGCACTAACATATTTTTCATGGAAAAGGGTAGAAAATTCTTCAATCGCCTAAACGAGTGGATTAATGAGAATACTTTTTTGCAGGTTTCTGCAACTTGAATGTTCCAATTTAAACTTTTATCCATATAAATACCTAGATTCTTTACTAATTCACTGAACGGAATTTCGGTGCCGTATATTTTAATCGGGGACAAACTTGGTATGGTAATAGTGCTTAACAAACGTGAGTGGCCCACATTGATTGATTGATCTTAGAGCTGCAGCGAGAGCATTAATTTGTTTTATTGTTTTCCCATAGCGGCAGCTATATTTTGTCTAAAACTATAATGAGGTCGCACATTGTTAGCGATTATACAGGGTGATTCAAAAGATTGTTCTGAAACTGGAGCTAATACAACGATTTAAATAAAAAATTTACAATATAAATTCATTGTCTAGAAAGTAATCCTAGTTAGTAAAGCCTGTGAGTTTTTTTCTATGTGAGCTCCAAGCCTCTTGGCTACTTGTCTCACCTTGATTCTTTCCGTGTCACTGATACAATATTGCAGAATTTTGAAGGCGAAAATCGAAAATCGACGTACCCTAATAGCTACCACATGAAGGTGAGGGGAGAAGCATGACGGACCAGCAACAGATCAGGGTCGCGAAAAATGCTTTGGAGAAGGACTACAGGAATGACCAGGTATGTGTCAAAATTAACACTTTTTTTAGCCTAAAATACTTCATAGTATTGGCTTCAGCGCATTATCTAGCGAAATTTATAAACTAGTACTTGCAATTTGGGAAAAAGAAATTGTACCAGAACAATGGAAGGAGTCTATAATCGTACCTATTTTTAAGAAGAGGGACAAGACTAACTGTAGTAACTTTCTAGGAATATCACTTTTGTTGACGTCGTACAAAATTTTGTCGAATATCCTTTTGAGAAGATTAACTCCATATGTCGATGAAATTATTGGGGATATGTGTCAAAATTAACATTATGACACATAATGATATTCTTATTGAATTTGGTATCCCCAAGAAACTAGTTCGATTAATTAAAATGTGTCTTAGTGAAACTTACAGCAGAGTCCGTATAGGCCAGTTTCTATCTGATGCTTTTCCAATTCACTGCGGGCTAAAGCAGGGAGATGCATTGTCACCTTTACTTTTTAACTTTGCTCTAGAATATGCCATTAGGATAGTTCAGGATAACAGGCAGGGTTTGGAATTGAAAGGGTTACATCAGCTTCTTGTCTATGCGGATGACGTGAATATGTTAGGAGAAAATACACAAACGATTAGGGAAAACACGGAAACTTTACTTGAAGCAAGTAAAGCGATCGGTTTGGAAGTAAATCCCGAAAAGACAAAGTATATTATATCTCGTGACCAGAATATTGTACGAAATGGAAATATAAAAATTGGATATTTATCCTTCGAAGAGGTGGAAAAATTAAAATATCTTGGAGCAACAGTAACAAATGTAAATGACACTCAGGAGGAAATTAAACACAGAATAAATATGGGAAATGCCTGTTATTATTCGGTTCAGAAGCTTTTGTCATCCAGTCTGTTGTCGGAAAATCTGAAAGTTAGGATTTATAAAACAGTTATATTACCGGTTGTTCTATATGGTTGTGAAGCTTGGACTCTCACTTTGAGAGAGGAACAGAGATTAAGGGTGTTTGAGAATAAGGTTCTTAGGAAAATATTTGGGGCTAAGAGAGATGAAGTTACAGGAGAATGGAGGAAGTTACACAACGCAGAGCTGCACGCATTGTATTCTTCACCTGATATAATTAGGAACATTAAATCCAGACGCTTGAGATGGGCAGGGCATGTAGCACGTATGGGTGAATCCAGAAATGCATATAGAGTGTTAGTTGGGAGGCCGGCGGGAAAAAGACCTCTGGGGAGGCCGAGACGTAGATGGGAAGATGATATTAAAATGGATTTCAGGGAGGTGGGATATAATGGTAGAGACTGGATTAATCTTGCTCAGGATAGGGATCAATGGCGGGCTTATGTGAGGGCGGCAATGAACTTCCGGGTTCCTTAAAAGCCAATAAGTAAGTAAGTAAGTATTGGCTTCATTTGAGCGAAATTTCCAGGTCGTTAGGAAAAAAATTATTGATTTTACGTCATTTTTAAAATGTGTGCTCAAACGTCTCCGTTGAATATCCGGAGTTTCTTGATTTTACATTTTTCAACATTTAATATAGAATATATCAGACAGTAATAGATATAATTGAATAAAATTTGCAGGGCATATTCTCACATACATGAATAGTTCTGTAAGAGAAAATTGTCAAATTGTAAATTAAAGAATAAGTTTAAAAACCGACGTGCAATTTTTCTTTCTGTTCATAAAAATGCAAAATAAAAATATAAAAATTAGAATTCTAATAATCATCAAACAACATTGATTAGCAATCTTTTAGCTTTCATTTAAGACAAGAGTTTTGATTCTCTCATATTCTTGAGAGGAGATATATCATTTTCTTTATAATACTGAATTTTTTTTTTGCATTTTATATGCCTGTGACTATACTATAAAGGGCAAAAGTGAAAAATTATTTGAAAGGCTTCATGCATTGTACTGCAACTACATATGTTAAGGAATTGGAGGCTTTATTTAAAAATATATGAGAACAGAGATTTCCTGTAGGTCCTTCCCCTTAAAAGTCTGCACATTTAGGGGGACTGCCGCGGTCCTTGCAAGGGGAAGGTTCCGAGCCCTTTCACAGTGCTAGTCATACTCGAGCAAACTCGGCTGCCCCAAGCACCGAAGGCAGCGTGCTTGTCAAGTAATTCCCGATGCTGTAAAAGGAACCTGTGACACTATGAAGTGGTTGCGGACCGTTGAGAAAACACCATGCTTAATGATATACTTAAAGTATAGACGAATGTAAATATTGTCAGAAACAAATGAAACCATACAATTCCATCGCATACAAGGAGAGTATTGTAAACTTGAGATATCAATCATTATTTTCACGTCGGTGAGGAATGAAAGAGATTTTAAAAAAATCCTTGCCGCTTTCCAAAATAGATGTCTATAAATTGTTATAAAAGTGATTATGTTATGTGTATCATTCACATTTGCACTGATGCGTATATGAAATGATGAAATGAAATGATTAGCCTAAAAGTGTCCCGTTAAGGGCAAAAGCCTCCTCCTATAGAGGGAGAGCTCTATTTGTCTCACGCGGTGAGCTACTCCGCGTAAGAGATGTTTACAACCTTGGAATTGTTCACTTGGTTCACATTTTGCACTGTTGGATATTGTTCGCTTGTTTCTGTCGCACTGGTTTTAGTCGCTGTTCACTTGTCTTCTTAGGTTTTTCCAGTCTTCCCTATGTCTTGCTCTGCTTGGCCAATGGCTTCCTATACGTTCACTGAAGAGGTCGGCTCATCTTTTTCTTGGTCTTCCACGTGATCTGTTGCCAATGCGGGGATCCCATAGTGTGACTTTCTGCGTCCATCTTCCGTTTCTAAGTCGTGCAACATGGCCTCCCCACTTCCATTTGGTGTTGGTGGCTTGCAGTGCTGGATCTTTAATTGCTGACATCTTTTGTAGCACTTCGTTTGGAACTCTGTCCCTCAGTGATAAGCCTAGTATCCTTCTGAGCATCTTCCTTTGGCGTATTTGGAGACCGTAACGAAGTTTGGCAGTGAGAGACCATGTATGACACCCATGTAACAGTACAGGAATTACGCAGGTCACCAGTATTTCCATTCTGAGTTTCTTGCATAGTGTTGTCTCCAGTACGAGTCCAGAATGCCTTCCACGAGAGAGAAATCCTTCGTTTTATTTCCTTCTCTGTCTTCTGGTGGAAGGAGACTAGCTGTCCTAGGTATACGTATTCAGTCGTATACGTATTGTAGTTCTGTACCATTAATTATACTCAATTTTAAATAATCCGTTCAGTAAGCCAGAAGAAATTGATGTATACAGAGGACGTGCTGAGAATCAGTTTTCCGGCGAAAGGTTGCTGAAAACACGTATTTTCGTGGAAGTGTCGAAAAAAGATTTTTCTCAACCGTAGTAGGCCTGCCTACCTTCTCTCGTGTAATGATAAAATATATACTAACGTACACACCGAGTGCCTGCCATGAATTGAACCTGAATTTATAACCGGAAATGCTACAAATGAAGTACCACACATCTCCTAGATGTTTGCGTACATTCATACGTGCTACAAGAACTAGGCTACATACAGTGGTTATACAAAGAGTGGAGACGACGATCCTTTAATGCTTACGACGTCCTTTCATCTGAGGTATACAAGCCCTCATTAATTGATCAAACGATTCTTTGATGTCCTACGGAGTCTATTTTGGGGTATAAAGGAAGCGGGAGAAGATACAATTAATTGGAGTGTTTTAGGGGTATGAAATGCCTTTAACAACGCCATATTGTTTTTTAATTATGAAGACAAACCTAATAATGCCAGAGACTTAACAATTCAATATAGGCTGTATTCTGTACCTACCTACACTGAACCGCATTTCATTTACATAGGCTACAAAGCGATATTCTAGAATTTGTCGTCTTCTCTGGTTAGGAAGTTGATTAATTCAAATGCTTGTTCTGATTGTACAGAATGGCCGCAAAGTCTGCTTACACAGGCAAAGACATCAAGCCTCCTCTTCTTTGTTTATTCCCCAGCCTTTAATCTTTTTCTTTATTCCTCAGTTCCCTCATCTTATTCTCATCTTCCATTCCGTTTTTCTTACTTCGAATATTCATCTTCCTCTTCGTTTCCCCTTATTCACTTCCTCTGCACCTTCCTCAATTCTTCGTTCCCTTCTTTCTTTTCCCATTTTCTCTTCTACCCTGCTGTTTCTCACCCCTTTCAGTTTTTAACCTGAGACGTCAATGCTCCACTGTCACATTATTAAAATGTTACGAAATTTTCAACGTCACACGTCAGTTGTTTAGCAACGCCAATGAATTACGTCACACTATTTAGAAATCAGTTGATGAGCAAAGCCAGTGAATTACGTTACACTGTTTCGACATCATTTGCTCAGCAATGGTAATGAATTACGTCACACTATTTTGAGGTCAGTTGATTAGCAACGCCAGTGATTTACGTTACACTGTTTCGACATCAGTCGCTCAGCAACGCCAATGAATTACGCCACACTATTTTGAGATCAGTTGATTAGCAACGCCAGTGAATTACGTTACACTGTTTCGACATCAGTCGCTCAGCAACGCCAATGAATTACGTCACACTATTTTGAAATCAGTTGATTAGCAACGCCAGTGAATTACGTTACACTGTTTCGACATCAGTCGCTCAGCAACGCCAATGACTTACGCCACACTATTTTGAGATCAGTTGATTAGCAACGCCAGTGAATTACGTTACACTGTTTCGACATCAGTCGCTCAGCAACGCCAATGAATTACGTCACACTATTTTGAAATCAGTTGATTAGCAACGCCAGTGAATTACGTTACACTGTTTCGACATCAGTCGCTCAGCAATGCCAATGAATTACGTCACACTATTTTGAGATCAGTTGATTAGCAACGCCAGTGAATTACTTTACACTATTTTGACGTCAGTTGCTTAGCAACGCCAGTGGATTACGTTACACTGTTTTGAAATCAGTCGCTCAGTAACGCCAATGAATTACGTCACACTGTTTTGAAATCAGTTGATTAGCAACGCCAGTGAATTACTTTACACTATTTTGACGTCAGTTGCTTAGCAACGCCAGTGGATTACGTTACACTGTTTTGAAATCAGTCGCTCAGTAACGCCAATGAATTACGTCACACTGTTTTGAAATCAGTTGATTAGCAACGCCAGTGAATTACGTTACACTATTTTGACGTCAGTTGCTTAGCAACGCCAGTGAATTACGTTACACTGTTTTGACATCAGTCGCTCAGTAACGCCAATGAATTACGTCACACTGTTTTGAAATCAGTTGATTAGCAACGCCAGTGAATTACCTCACACTATTTTGAGGTCAGTTGATTAGCAACGCCAGTGATTTACGTTACACTGTTTCGACATCAGTCGCTCAGCAACGCCAATGAATTACGTCACACTATTTTGAGATCAGTTGATTAGCAACGCCAGTGAATTACGTAACACTGTTTCGACATCAGTCGCTCATCAATGCCAATTAATTACGTCACACTATTTTGAGATCAGTTGATTAGCAACGCAAGTGATTTACGTTACACTGTTTCGACGTCAGTCGCTCAGCAACGCCAGTGAATTACGTTACACTATTTTGAGATCAGTTGATTAGCAACGCCAATGAATTATGTCACACTATTTTGACATCAGTTGATTAGCAACGCCAATGAATTACGTCACACTATTTTGACATCAGTCGCTTAGCAACGCCAATGAATTATGTCACACTATTTTGACATCAGTCGCTTAGCAACGCCAATGAATTATGTCACACTATTTTGACATCAGTCGCTTAGCAACGCCAATGAATTATGGCACACTATTTTGATATCAGTCGCTTAGCAACGCCAATGAATTATGTCACACTATTTTGACATCAGTCGCTTAGCAACGCCAATGAATTATGTCACACTATTTTGACATCAGTCGCTTAGCAACGCCAATGAATTATGTCACACTATTTTGACATCAGTCGCTTAGTAACGCTAATGAATTATGTCACACTATTTTGACATCAGTCGCTTAGCAACGCCAATGAATTATGGCACACTATTTTGATATCAGTCGCTTAGCAACGCCAATGAATTATGTCACACTATTTTGACATCAGTCGCTTAGTAACGCTAATGAATTATGTCACACTATTTTGACATCAGTCGCTTAGCAACGCCAATGAATTATGTCACACTATTTTGACATCAGTCGCTTAGCAACGCCAATGAATTATGTCACACTATTTTGACATCAGTCGCTTAGCAACGCCAATGAATTATGTCACACTATTTTGACATCAGTCGCTTAGTAACGCTAATGAATTATGTCACACTATTTTGACATCAGTCGCTTAGCAACGCCAATGAATTATGGCACACTATTTTGATATCAGTCGCTTAGCAACGCCAATGAATTATGTCACACTATTTTGACATCAGTCGCTTAGCAACGCCAATGAATTATGTCACACTATTTTGACATCAGTCGCTTAGCAACGCCAATGAATTATGTCACACTATTTTGACATCAGTCGCTTAGTAACGCTAATGAATTATGTCACACTATTTTGACATCAGTCGCTTAGCAACGCCAATGAATTATGTCACAATATTTTGACATCAGTTGCTTAGTAACGCCAATGTATTACGTCACACTATTTTGATATCAGTTGCTTAGCAACGGCAGTGCATTACGTCACAATATTCTGACATCAGTTCCTTAGCAACGGCAATGAGTTCATGTCACACTTTTCTGATAACACTTGCATAGCAACGGATCATTAAGAAGAAATATAGTAATTCCATTGTAAATACTTGTACAGATGTAAATCAGGGAATAAAGGAGAAGATGGTTCAATATGATGAAAAACCAGTCAATTTATATACATATAAATATACACATACAGGATGTAAACAATATAAACTGCCAAAATTATACAGACTGTACAATGTTAGAAATTTTGTCGCAGAGATATTTTACAAGTCCCAGTGCTCATGATCAGAGGACAAGCGACCTGGTTCACAAGAGAGGGACTAGTTGAGGTAATAAAATTAGTTTTGTTTCGTTGTAGGTCTGATCACGCGCACTGCCTCCTTTCTGGAACTTATCTGTTTGACAAAACATTTTTTTCTAAGACTGTAACATGATGTGTGGTGAAGTGTTGTTTTTGTTCTATTTATTTTTTAATTTCTAAAATAATGTTTTTAGGATTGATAGTAGTCTGATATTTACTGTTCTAGTAAATGTGAACTTCACTGCCAATGTCCTTCCGTTCAACACACGTTAACACCATCACAATAGAAAGACAACACAGTACCCTGATTTGTAAACAAGGACATTACCACAGTTGCAATGTACGTGGCGGACCGAAGTAAATAATGACGGTCTACTATCATTTTCAAAAACATCAGACTTTCGATTTTTTTTTTTTCGAGGGAAACCACAAAAGCTACAGAAAAATTTTATTAGACCTTTTTTGTTCAGTAATTTATGCTCTATCACCACTATTGTTTTGGCAGTTTATATCGTGTACACCCTATATATACTGCTTTAAAATACTCGTAGTCTTTGATATGTGAAAATACATTGCATAAAAGTTAATACAGATTTATGGCTTATCAGCTGTTGTGATACCATTTTTAAAGCTCTGGTGCACAAAGTGTTCAAATGACGCAAAACTTTAATTGTACTTTCCCGTAACTTTAATTTTTTACTTTTTTATACGGAAAATTATATATCTTCGGAACTATAAACGTTGCATGTATGATACTTAAAACACACATTCTTCATGCCATTAAGAAACTTTTCTTTATAATAGAATTTTGTTACGTTGTTGCACTTGAGAAATGTACTTCAGTATTTCTATAAAATTCTCTAAAATTCAATTTTAAAATGTTTTTTTTTTATCTTATATATATATATTTTTTCGTTGTTGGTAACTCTATAGCATCTATTAGATTATTTATGGTTGTGCTAACAGATGGAGTTACTTGTCAACAATGTGACGCTGAAACGTGTGTTCAGGTTACTGCCCAGCGACAGTCCTGATGTATTTTTATATTTGTGATGATTGGTTAATTAACATTAACCCGACACACACAATCACACTCACATGCATACAAATTTCCAAACTCAGGGAATTCCTCTTCTTCAATAAAAATTCACCGGGAGCCGAGCCATGGAATCGAACCCGGGACCTCCTGATCTGGAAGCCAGCATGCTGACCAACAGACCACGGAGGCAGTCATCTTATAATTATGAAAGATAAATTCAAAATTGTATTACATACATTTCAAAGAACGTACTTTTAGGAGTAAAATGTAGGAATTTTGAATTTATGTTTAAAAATAGCTGAGATATTTCCATTTCAGCGAATTACTGTATTCTGGTGACTTTGTTTAAAGTTCTGTCCCCAAACATAATTTCCAATTTAAGTTGTTGAAGTAATTATATTTGTGCGAGATCGTGCGTATTTGCTTGGTTTCCGCACAAAACCCATCCGCGGAAAGTCTAAAAATTCCACATTCAGTATTCCCAACCTAACACACATAACAATTTCCCTCTTCTTACCGCTTAAGTGACATATTGATTTTACTGCTTTAGGCTTTTAACATATTATTTTTAGAGACGTTCAACATAGTAATAATTATAAATTGGAAACTTACCACTGCAATTTCTCCTAAATTGCACTGTTAATTATTGTTTTTAAATATTTGCAAAAATTAAGTAAACTCTACAACTCCACTAAAGTTACTGCATTCGTGATGCAAGTAACATTAAGGAAGCCGTGAAAAAATCAACAAGATTCCAGACTCATCATAGACTGGGGGAAAAAAAAAGACAGACGTATATCACGGCCTGCTGGAGTATAGTAAACAGCAGAAAACATTTTAAAGCAACAGTGTTGAAGATAGATATTTTTGTTTTGCAAATTTGCCGTCATTGAACAGAAACCAAGATGGAGATTTCATTGCAACTAATTAGAAATTACTCTTTTAGGTATGTAATAAACGATCTGCGCACAAAATAATGTACGATACATGAGCGGTATGTTTTCTTTCAATTCTCGGAAATTAAAAAAGCTCAACTACGTTTCGCTTTTTCAAACTCTTCCTCGAACATGAAAACTTCAACATACCGCTCTTGTAACGCATATTACTATTCTGCAGACAAAAAGAAAATACTGTGCTTCAATTAGGAAAAAAGAACCAAATTGTACTATCCTCTCTGAGTTCCAGATGACGATGAAATACGTTGTATGCGCAGATTTTGTCATTTATAAGATCGTTACTTTCTCGTAATCCTGCAGAATTCCTCCTTATATCTGTAAATTAGCAGAAATTCTTCAAGTTCCTGTTAACGGAATTTTTCTCCACCCTGTATAATTATCATAGTTATTAATGGGCTTGGATGCGACAACACTTATGATAATGACAATGATGGCTACAGTTAAGCCTGTAATGTGCTAGATATATAATTTGGGAGGTCCGGATGGCAGAATAGTTGCATACATCTCAGGCGCTGAATAGTTCAAAATGAGAGACTGCTTGCTTGCGTATAATCTAGCGAACCTGTGAAACAGGCGTAGAGGGTACAAGTTAAGCATCTCATTACCGAGCTACGTGCGTCGCGGCGCTAAAAGGCGTCGCGATCATTTGCAAGCGCGGATATTAATTGCGGGTGCCTGGCGATATATCTACACTCGGGGCGCAGTCAACTTGACAGCACGGGATGAATAATGGCAGAGGCTGCACACCTGATACAAGACAACCCGGGGCGCCATGCCTCATCCTGCGCTGACAGTCCGGGCTTCAATACAGGGCCAGCCCACGCCGCAAGCATCGGGTTTCCACGCCACAGTACGTGGTTCAAACCGCAGCCGGTGTGACTGAGTTTTAATTTGTCATATAGCGACACGAGAAATAAGGGGACTGAATTGTGATATAATATAATAATCGATTTAGAGGTTTTGACGGAAATACTCGTTTTAGTGTCCCTGGTATCGAAAAATTGCCGTCTGTAACAACGATTTCTACTGAAAAATTGGACGGATGTGTTTAAGTGGAGCGTTTTTCTGCGTACCACTCGACGAAAATTGTAACAACTACCATTACCACTTATGATAATTGCGTTAATGCCACCCGAAATGCACTCGTTAGTTAAAGAACTTTATTAGTTCATTCTTGCTCCAGTTATGCTTTTGCTACAACATTGGTCAAATGGAATGTGCGGTCTATACTTATGTTACCGAAACAGCCTCATTTTTTCATATTTCAATAGGTTATTTCCTAAAAGAAAAACCCAGTCATGTGGGATGCATGACTTACAAATGGCTTTTAGAGAACCCGGAGGTTCATTGCCGTCCTCACATAACCCCGCCATCAGTCCCTATCCTGAGCAAGATTAATCCAGTCCCTACCATCATATCCCACCTCCCTCAAATCCATTTTCATATTATCCTCCCATCTACGTCTCGTCCTCCCCAAAGTCTTTTTCCATCCGGTCTCCCAACTAACACTCCTCATGCATTTCTGGAATCATCCATACATGCTACAAGCCCTGCCCATCTCAAACGTCTGGACTTAATGTTCCTAATTATGTTAGGTGAAGAATACAATGCGTGCAGTTCTGCGTTGTGTAACTTTCTTCATTCTGCTGTAACTTCATCCCTCTTAGCTCCAAATATTTTCCTAAACACCTTATTCTCATACACCCTTAATCTCTTTTCCTCTCTCAAAGTGAGTATCCAAGTTTGACAACCATACAAAACAACCGGCAATGTAACTGATTTATAAGTTGTAACTTTCAGTTATTATTTTTTTTTTTTGACAGCAGACTGGATGATAAAAGCTTCTCAACCGAATAATAACAGGCATTTCCCATATTTATTGTGTTTAGTTTCCTCCCGTGTATCATTTATATTTGGTACTGTTGCTCCAAGATATTTGAATTCTTCCATCTCTTCAAAGAATAAATTTCCAATTTTTATATTTCCGTTTCGTACTATGTTCTGGTCACGAGACATAATCGTATAGTTTGTAATGATGACATATTAGTTAATAAACTTGTTTATTTATTTATTTACTTATTTATATATATTTGTTTATTTGTTTATTTATTTATTTATTTATAATGCTTTTTTCTTAATTCTGGTATTAAGCCTAATTGAAGAGCGTTTTTGCAAAAGTCGATAGATGCAGAAATTTTCGATAGTGAGTTACATATGGATATCGTATGTTTTCTACCTCCGGAATCGATCTATGGAATCAGATTTACCAAAACTTGATTCATACCGTATGTAGTAGTAGTAGTATTTATTCCATATTTATAAACCCCATTTTACATATAGTATATTAGGGTTATATTTTAAACTAATCATAACAAATTGAAACTTACAGACTACCATACAATAAATATACACTTGTAAGAGTGTAACATATATAAATTAATTAGATTAATGCCTTGAAATTACAGTCGAAAAACATAGAGAATTTAACATGAATAGCATGTTGCACTTATAGATAATATTATGACACTTCGCTAATATACATACATACATACATACATACATACATACATACATACATACATACATACATACATACATACATACATACATACATACATACATACATGCATACTTACGTATGTAGAGACATAACATATAGATACATGCGGTGAATAAACTTTAATTTGATTTCCGTATGTATTTCCGTATTAATACCGTATGTAGAGACTACCAAACCTTCCAGGTTTTTTTTCAAAACTCGGTAGATCCTGTCACTTAGTATAATTTCTGTAAAATCTTGATTTCTGCATCTATCGACTTTTGCAAAAACGCTCCTCAATTGTGTCCCTTAAATCTGGCAAATGAATTGAATTGTTTTGAAAATTAATCACTTTTTCCTAATTTGGACTTTTCCATTGCTTTATCCAAGTTATAGCACGGGCAAAGGTGAGGTTCTAATACTGAAATTTTATTCCTTGCATATAACAATTGCTATTCAATTATTGTGTGGATTTCTGTTTTTCCACATTGTTGACTTTATCGTCGCATGATCTAAGCTCCGTATAAACTGCGACAGGGGGCAGAGGTGAGATTCCAGCTCCACTGATAACGTAAACGAGTGCTGGAACAACCTGCGTCCACGGACCACATCTTGTGCTCGTGCTGGTAACTGAAATTTACGATTCGCACCGCATGCCGGGAACGGGCGCACTGCGGAACACGACCTTATTAAATAAAGATGTGGGTCTGGCGGATAGCACAACATTCAGTGTGCGGATGTTGGTTTGATAATCTCACGCGTACGGCCAGGGAACGCCTTAGGCCTCTCAAAACCCGACGCTAGTTGACGTGTTCAATGACCGTAGCTTAGATACGATATTTATTAGTAATCTCTGCCAATACTTTTGAAACTAGCCCTCTCTGGTTGCCATGGTAACTGTGGTTGCTTCGATAACCAAGCTTTTACGGGATCAAATCTGTTGGATGGCAGTAGGTTCTTAGGTGGAAAAATTCTTAGGTTTAAGACGATGAATAAAGAAACCAAAATAAAATTCTATCACATTTTGGAACTCACGTACTATTATATCCCATCAATTCTGAGTCATGACAGAAATAAATGCCCACCCCCATATATTGCTGGCTACATGAGGAATATAGAAGGAAAGGCGGAGATGATGATAATAATAATAATAATAATAATAATAATAATAATAATAATAATAATGATTTATTTCAGCTGGCAGAGTTAAGGCCGTAAGGTCTTCTTTTCCACTCAACCAGCAAAAAGTATATATACATATGTTTGAACTTAGAAATAATTCAACAATTTGATTTAGATGAGAGTTACATGTATACAAGAGTTATTTACGAATTAAACAACAAAATACTGTGAACTATTAATTAGACACTGAAATACAAACTATGTAGCAGAATTAAGCTAAAATACATAGAATGTTAATATATTTCAAATAATATTATATAATAGAAAAAGATTATTATGAGACAAGTTTGGAAATACAGCACTATCAGGATGATGTCTAAAGAAAAAAGTAACAATGTAGTCAGTGATAGTTTAAATCAGTATGATTGGAGTGAAATGCTAAGAAGGTTATCTTTTAAGCTGTTTTTAAAAGTGTTTATGTCTTGCAGCTCCTAATACTTTGTGACAAGGAATTCCATTGTCGCGAGGTGGACACTGTAAAAGATGATGAATAACGAGATGTTCTATGAAGAGGTATACTTAACGTGCCACAGATAAGTGATCTGGTATTTACGTCGTTGTTAGAGTATAGATAAGAGAAACGAGACGAAAGGTAATATGGTGTTGAAGTGTGCAGAATTCGAAAGAGTAAAGACAAAGAGTGTAAAGTTCTACGTTCTTTGAGTCGGAACCACGAAAGATTTGCGAAGGACGGTGATATGTGATCATATCGTCGGATGTTGCACACGTATCTGACGCACATATTCTGAACTCGCTGTAATTTGACTGACAGTTCAGAACTTAGGTCACTTAACAAAACGTCACAATAATCGAAGTGCGGCATAACTAGGGTTTGTACTAGGGTGTTTTAGTTGCTGGGGCAAGAAGTTTCTTAAGCGACTCAAACAGTGAATGGAGGAACAGATTTTTTTTATCGTTTCTTTAACTTGAAAATTCCAATTTAGATTATTATCGAAAAAGAAGCCAAGATTTTTTACGACAGATGAATAGGGGATTAGCGTGTTGTTAAGTGTAACAACTGAGGAGATAGGTGAAAAAATTCTTAGGTATAAGACGCTGAATAAAGAAACCAAAATAAAATTCTATCACATTTTGGAATTCCTATACTATTATATCCCCTCAATTCTGAGTCATGATAGAAATAAATGTCCCCCTCCCATATATTGCTGCCTACATAAGGAATACTTAAGGAAAGGTGAAGTTAAGGAATTAGAAAAGACAATATTTCAGTTTCGAAGACCATTGTAGTCTGCTTCTGTGGAGTAACGGTTAGCACGTCTGACTAGCGGGCCCGACTTCAATTCCTAGTTGGGACAAGTTATCTGCTTGAGGATCTTCCGGGCTTTTTCCTCAGCCCATTAATAGCAAATGCTGGGTAACTTTCGGCGCTGGACTCTGGACTCATTTCGCTGTCATTATCACCAACTTACTCAGACGTTAGATAATCATAACAGTTGATAAACCATCGCAAAATAACCAAGTAAAAAGTCATGGAACCCCTAAAATGTACATCATTATGTAAGAGATAGTTCTTATTACTATTATTATTATTATTATTATTATTATTATTATTATTATTATTATTATTAGGTTATTTTACGACGCTTTATTATCTTTGGTTATTTAGCGTCTGAATGAGATGAAGTTGATAATGCCGGTGAAATGAGTCCGGAGTCCAGCACCGAAAGTTACCCAGAATTTGCTCATATTGGGTTGAGGGAAAACCCCAGAAAAAACCTCTACCAGGTAACTTGCCCCGACCGGGAATCGAACCCGGGCCACCTGGTTTCACGGCCAGACGCGCTAACCGTTGCTCCACAGGTATGGACTGTAAGTGATAGTAGATTTTAGCAACTTAAAATAAAACAATTAACACTTTAAAAGTCATATGTAGCATTATGTGACATTTTTAGATGTACAATTTTTATAGAAAGTTTAGTGATAGAAATTTCATGTCATCAATGTGTTTACAAGTACGTTTTCTAGATTTTCGAGTTAAAATTCTTGAAAATAATAAATTGACATAAGAACGTATAAAAATTACAATGAAATTGTAGACGTAATGAAACATGTGACAGTAAACTTTATTTTTTTAATGACACCCTATATTACAGTTGACATATTCCGAATCTCCATTAAACTTCACGTATTGAATGTGTAGAAATTTTTCCCATTCACCCGTTTCGTGTATTTTAACTGCATTTATTAAACTTGTTCCGTGAACTTCAAACTTTACACAAAAAACATGTAAAATCATGTTTAGTAGGCCATAAAACGAAACAAAACACTGTCACTAACCAAACTTTATAACATATGCTTAAAATTAGAACCATTTACAGCCAAACAATGTCGCAGTCTATCACGAAAACAGTTAATTGTCTTTCTCACAGTTACATGACTGATCTGTTTCATGTCGTATATAATTCTTTATTGTCGATCTGGGTAGCGTAGTTGGTATAGCGCTGGCCTTCTGTGCTCGAGGTTGCGAGTTCGATCCCAGCCCAGGTCGATGGCATTTAAGTGTGTTCAAATGCGACAGGTTCATGTCAGTAGATTTACTGGCATGTAAAAAAACTCCTGCGGGACAAAATTCCGGTACACCGGCGACGCTGATATAACCTCTGCAGTTCCGAGCGTCGTTAAATAAACCATAATTTAAATTTTAAATAATTCTTCCTTACAGTCTTCAGTAGCCTATTTCTTGGTTTTTCGTGATACACTTCAAGTAACCCCAAAGGAATAAATTTATATGTAAAATTTAATGGAGATATTAATGACTTATTAAAAATTGACTTACAACAATACAATGGTGTTCACTATTCTTATGCAGATGACACAGTTTTACTTTTTGGTGGAAAAACCTGGTATGAAGCATATAATAATTCAAATAATGGACTTAAATGAATATAAAAATGGTTTGACATAAATTATCTTTCTGTCAACGAAAATAAAACCATAATTATTCCATTCTCATTATCTGAAAAATGTAACAAACCTCCTACATCTATATTAAGTATTAAATTACATAATTCTGATTGTTGTCTTATACAGTGTAAATGTCCGATTATTAAGGAGTCCTCTGAAGTTAAGTATTTAGGCATAATTTTCGATAATCATTTAAAATGGAACCAACACATTAATTACCTTTGTAATAAATTACGTAAAATAATATATTATTTTGTTTTATTGAGGAATTACTTGACAATAAGTTTATTACGCACAATATATTTAACTTTATTTCAATCGGTAATTATGTATGGAATTATAGGATGGGGTAGCTCATTTAAATCCAATTGTAATGCACTTTATTTATTACAGAAGAAAATAATTAAAATATGTCTTCATAAACCTATTGATTTTCCATCTCGTAAATTTGTTTTTAGACTTTAATGTACTTAACGTAAGACAAATTTATTAAATTGTATTAATAAAATTCATACATAAAAATCGAAATAATTTTGAATTGTATTCTCATAGTTATGAAACAAAAGATATGAATTCCTTAAGATTGTTTGAACCAAAATTCAACACTGTTACAGTATTTAATCATAGTAGTAGTTTAGGCCCAAGAATATATTGTAACAAATTTATATTTAAATATCCTAATCTTGTCAATTCTAATAGTTCTAGTATTAAATTTAAAAAGTTATCAATTGATTTTATGAAAATTGAAAAATTGTAAATTTAAATTTATTTACTATAATTGCGTAGTAGACATAAGACAAATTGTATTGTATAATTATTAATTTCAATTCAGGAATCCACCCCTGAGCAGAGTTCTACTCTTTCAGGGGCGAGCTAAAGTTTTTCTGTTTATATCATATTTTATGTTACAATTATTAGCAAAATAATAAATAAATAAATAAATAGATACATATTGTATGGTTTATCTGCAACAGCTTTTGTATAAAATTTTTTTGTATAATTAAAAATTTAAGAAGTTCCATACTTAATTAACACACTGTATTTTTATTGATCTCTGCTTCCATGTCTGGAATCAAACAAGGGACTATTCATTTACTCCTATAAATTTCAGCATCGAATCTCAGCGAAAAGTTAGGAGTATTGTTGGATGTTACTGGAAGGAGAGAACTTTGGAATTCTTGAAAAAGAAATGAAAATCATAACGACATAGAAGTGGAATTTGTGTTTCGAAAATGGTCTCTTTCTTAAACTATGTTAACGATGATGGCAGTTCTCTCTTCTGAAATGTGAGTTGAGTGGATGGCAAGCAATTTCCAGTATCGTTATACCCACTTTAGACGTTCAGGGATGTATTAATGTTTTCTGAAATTAAATACGACTTTAAAAATATGTTCACTTCACGCAGAATACATAAAATGTCTTGCATTATAAAAACACATGTAAGAAGAAAATCTTTATAATGGCTTCCTACTTACATTTCCATTATATATTTCCTCGTCTTCAAATTCTTGATATTACGATGTCCAATTATTTATTCGGTCCCTCGTGTTTCTTCTGCACTAAGTGCCTGGTCGTTAACTTGTTTCTTCTTTTTTTTTAAGTCCTTATTTTACGAGATATATGATGGCATACTGCTATACTGTAGAACAGCGGTTTCCAGCCTGTGGTCCTCGGACCCGTTGTGGCGAAAACCAAGGTATTTTCAAGCTGCATTTGAATTAAGCTTGATTTTATTGTTATCTCATTTTTCTTAGCTTGTCGGAATATCGCGGGCTCAGAATGACAAGATTCTATCTGACATTTTTAGCAAAATTGAGGTTTTTGTTGCATTGAATTCTGCCACTTCACAGCTATCTACCATATAAATTATATGTTGATATCTCAATTATTGTTCGTGATAAAGTTAGTTTGAAAAGGTTCTTATCTGCATTGATTTTATAAACAACCAAACGTTTAAAATGCTCTCCTGTAAAATTTACTAAACACTAGATAGAACCTTGTCATTCTGAACCCTCGATATGTGTTTCCAACTTTTATCATCCAGTCTGCTGTCAAAAAATCTGAAAGTTAGAATTTATAAAACAGTTATATCACCGGTTGTTCTTTATGGTTGTGAAACTTGGACTCTCACTTTGAGAGAGGAACATAGGTTAAGGGTTTTTGAGAATAAGGTGCTTAGGAAAGTATTAGGGGCTAAGAGGGATGAAGTTACAGGAGAATGGAGAAAGTTACACAACACAGAACTGTACGCATTGTTTTCTTCACCTGACATAATTAGGAACATTAAATCCAGGCTTTTAAGATGGGCAGGGCTTGTAGCACGTATGGGCGAATCCAAAAATACATATAGAGTGTTAGTTGGGAGGCCGGAGGGAAAAAGACCTTTGGGGAGACCGAGACGTAGATGGGAAGATAATATTGAAATGGATTTGAGGGAGGTGGGATATGATGATAAAACAGGATAATGACCAATGGCGGGCTTATGTGAGAGCGGCAATGAACCTCCGGGTTCCTTAAAAGCCAGTAGGTAAGTAAGAATATGTGTTTCCATGCACCACGCTTGGGCACCCATTTCGGGATCTGCTGTAAAACAAAAAATGACAGAATTTTAAGTGTTTACCTACTGTAATGACACTGAAAAACAGCTGAATTCCAGTGTTATTAGTAGATAGACTATGAACAATATATTGTAACTCACGTTACCACGCCTAAATGGCACCATTCTCCTCAATATGGACATGAGAACACGCCGAAGTTGAGTATAAAATAGCCCGTGCCGCGCGGCCTCTTTCAGTAATATCTCTTTTTTCTAGATGATAAAAGCTTCTCAACCGAATAATAACAGACATTTCCCATATTTATTCTGCGTTTAATTTGCTCCCGAGTATCATTTATATTTGTTACTGTTGCTCCCAGGAATCTGAATTCTTCCACCTCTTCAAAATATAAATTTCCAAATTTTATATTTCCATTTTGTACAACATTCTCGTCACGAGACATAATCGTATTATACTTTGTCTTCTCTGGATTTACTTCCAAACCTATCTCTTTACTTGCTTCAAGTAAAATTCCCGTATTTTCCCTATGTGGATTTTCTCCAAATATATTCACGTCATCCGCATAGACTTATAACTTATAATATAAGCATATAATATTTCAAACTGCATACTGGGACAGATATGGCACACTGTCAATAACTGAATTTGACCATATGTGACATTAGTTGAGAAAGAGAGATCTACTTAAGTTATTTGAATATTAAATCAGTGTGTGCAAACTGTCCTATGCAGTAAGGGGTTAAATAGTCAATACAGTGTTCAATATAGATAATAATAAAAAGGACATTAAGATGCTGTATTTAAAAGCGGAAACGTTAGTCCAATTATAGATTATGTGTAGTAAGGTGTAAAACGAATCTATACACTCAATATGATACCTACGTATAGACTGAAATATGTAAAGAAATTTGTCTTCTGTTCTTGTTTTTTTTTTATTTGCAGCCCCTCTTTTATCGTCTTCTGTCCTTGTTTCTCCTCGCCTAACTTTGTCCTTGGCATGTATTTATTTCTGTATTTTTGTTTTTCTTCCTTCACTTGTTAGCAGGGGCGGCTCGTCCATAAGAGCTGCGGAGCTGCAGCACTCCCTGCTTTTACAGGAAATTAAAAATCATATTTATTTTAATTTGTAGAAGAATTGTTACAGCTTTTATTGGTAAATTGCTTTATATTTTATCTGGCCGTGAATGTGTACTATTATCTTATGCATAATCTTTTTGCGCGTCGACTGTACTGGAATTGACACTGCATTCAAAGTCGTCCTGGGATCTGCAGGGTGGGCAGCTCATAGAGAGTGTGTCTTGCTTGGTCAGGGGGTGGAGAGGTGAAGAGAAGCAGAGGGAAACTGCCGCTGTTTAAAACCCATATCTCGCTGCAGTGGCTTGCAGAGCCAGGCCACAAGGGAAGATCTTTCCTCTCCTCCCACACCGCTATTGTAATGCTGCGTCAATTGGATTCTCTATTCCCTTGAAACTTAATGACAAAATTTTTATTTTCTCTTCACATACTTATTGTTATAGAATCTTATCGGTTAATATAATGAAAGTAATATTCTCTTTTGCCTTATTATTACGTATATATCCAGCCTCCAGCAGAATCTAATATTTGCCTTACCTCAAAATGATTGCACGAGTAGAATCCTTTTGATATATCACGTAAAATACGAAAGAGACTTCTTTTCCAGTTTTAGAAAATTGTTGACCATCAGTATATCTGAGCGTTGCTTTGGTGTGACGTCTTAGTACCGTAACTTAACCAGTGCAAATTTGCAAGCATGAGTGTGTGTGAATTACAGTATATTAATTTTATTTTTCTCAACTTTCCCTTGCGGAGAAAATTGATGTAATGAAGTGAAATTAAAGGGTCGTCCGTTACCCGACTTAAATCTTACTCAAGCTTCATCCAGCCGAAATAGTGCATATATGTAAGGAAGTATAACGATGAAATTTACGCTAATTTGTAGTTACGTGGATGTGAACAAAAAAAAAATCTGTATTTTGTTTTCCTTGCCTCCTCTTCGGTGGTGATCTTGCATGCACTAGGAGTGGTATGACAGATTTAGGACTTTTGCCCCTAAAAAGCAAAATGCACGAATCTTCGCAGTCTCACCTGAAAAATGTTGTTTCATTGGCTATGTTAGGCAAAACTAATATTGCTTTGCAATTAAGTGAAACGAAGAGAACAAACATTCTCAAACATAATCAAGAAGTGAGAAAAAATCGTGAAATTATTTTAAAAAGATATCGATTATATCAAATTTTGTGGCCAATATGAACTTCCCCTTAGGGGACATGATTAAAAAACGATTCGAAGAACCCTGGTGTATTTTGTGGGTTGCTACAGTTCGTGAGTAATCTAAACGAACCTCTCAGAAATCAATTGGAACACGCCATTGTTTAAAGGTAATTCTAAGACAATTCAGAATGAACTGGTAGATTGCGAGATGAGTGTCTGCCGATCTGAAATTCAGACTGAAATCGATGGTATTTTTTTTTTTTTATAGCGATTAGCAAATGATGCCACAGACATCTCCCAAATATGTCAGGAAGTTTTGGTTTCTCGATATGTAGTGCAATTATTTTTGTCCTATACTTATTAGTAATGGTATCAAGAAGTGAAATTTGTATGTACCAAAATCTACTGCAGCTCTCCCAATCCTCAAGTTCACGAGCCGCCACTGCTTGTTAGCTTCTCACCAATAGTGACTCATCTCTTGTGAGAGCTTAATCTTAATATTATTCTTGTTTCTACTTTATATTTCAGTGGAAAATTCTTAACAATCGTCAAGCAGTCTATGCTCTCAAGTTTATTAACAGTTTGGCCGGCCACAGTTAGTTTGTATGATGGCGGGAGTTAATGAATTTGGCCCTGATGTCGTAAAACAGCAAAATATAATGCCCTTTGCGAAACAGATGGGAGGGGTGGGGTGGACATCCCAGGGTTTGTAACCAAATGCTGTTCGCATATGTCACAGGCGAGGTAATTAATGCAATAATATAAACTAATACTCAGTTGTCATGGTAACATCGCACGCCATATGAGGATATCCTAATTTAGGAACACTGCAATAATATGCTGTGAAATATAGCCGCTGTATGCATATGTACACAAATAGCAGCAGGCCGTGGCCCTGATGAAAGAAACCCACACGGTGGGCCATTGCGAAATCATAGCGATGCTCCTCTTTACAGAGTTAATCGGCTTGGAAACAGCAGTCGGCGGTGCTGCAGCAATGTTAAAAACGTAGCGATTTCTGAGCTGTGGTTGTGGTGTACAATCTCCACCAGGTTATCAGAGCTGGGGATCAAAATTTAGACAGTGAGCATTCTATTTCCGATGTTCAGCTGTTTTTAATGAGAATTTTGTACTCTTTACCAGCGTTTCTCAAACTATGGTCCGCAGACCACCTGTGGCCTCGAGTTCTGCCCTTGTGGTCCTTCAAAAAAGACAGAAGAAAAAATAAAATTCAAACGATTTGCGTATCGCACTGTAGCAGAGTTTGGAAATGACACATGGCAATCGCCTTTCACTTTTTCTCCCAGTAGTAATATTTATGAAATTTCTTACCCTACCCGTCTACCCACTTCCCATTCTACTCTCAGCAACAAAAGAGGGATTTAAAGCACTATGAACGTGGCGTTTCTCGCCATCTTTTCCCTGCATATCTGGCGCCGCGCCTGTAACCCAGCCAGGGACCAATAACAGAGGACCAAAGTAACAGAGGAACCTTTTCATGTATTGATGACTATCTCAATAGTTTTGCCGACACCCAGTATCCACATTGAAATGGGCACGTACTGTACGTCGTACACCAATAATAGAACGTGTCAAATTTCATCTTTACTTGTTGAAAATCGGGCATGTTTCTGCATTAATTTTTTTATTTGTTTTTCCAGATGACGATATAGGAAGTTTTAGACTCCGTCTATTTTAAAATCCGACAAGTTTACTTTTTACACTCGCGTGTTTCGTCTCTAATGGCGAAGTGCATCAACATCGGTTAAAAACGCAGTAATCATAGATTACGAAACGACGGTTAAACAGTAACCGTGGTTAAAATGTAATTTCTGTGCACCATTCATAATCACCGATTACTTAAACATAGTTAGCTGACACTTCTTTTAACCAGAGCAAAGTCTATGTTGGTACACTGTTTCTACAAAATGACTAAAGGAAAGCATTCATACCACAGCAAAGATAATAGTCAACATCTAAAAACGACTGCGCTCACTCCGTTCTACATCGAAGTGAACATGTCCTACATTTTCGCGTTGCATTTGTTTGCCTTTGGGCGCTGTTATATTTGCGAGTTGCATTTCTTTGTTTTTCATTGCTGTTAGGTTAAAATCGTACAAAATAGAAAATTGAATGCAAAAATGATTATATCCCAATGTGAGGTTAAGTATCGATAGACTTACTTAATAGATTTAAATATATTATATAATAAAGAAGGAATATCCATAAAGGAAAAGGATGCAGAAGATTAGTAGAAATGTGTGTACGACCCAAGATCCCATTTACACCAGGTTACTGTTCATTATCCTAAGATCCATCCATAACCTCTCTTTGTTCAGCCAGTGACAGAGAAAGAGATATTCAAGTATTCCCTCTTAAAATACAGAAAATAACAGTTACATAGAATCTTAACATAAGGAGCTGATCAACAGAAGAAATATGACTGTTTTTGAGTTATTGCAAGTGAGCCATTTGTAGATTTTGATAAACAAAATCCCTCCTGAAATTTTCTGTCACCTAATTCCTCGTAAAGATTCTCTCTTTCCACTATAGAAACTTCACGCCCACGCTCTATCCAAGTAATTCAAGTACTGTACAATAATAATCGTCTTCGAAGTAAACATCTGCGGCTCTGGCCGCCATTTTGCTTTACTTGCTCTACTAATCACTGGTTATCTCCTTTAACCGCTCGAAAATGGCCGGTTATAGATTACTGTGGTTAACCTCCTATTTAAGTCGTAACCGAGGTCGATCCACTGTAAAAATGCTTAACCAGAGGTTAGATGACAATTTTAAGTGGTGGTTACACTAACCGACGTTGATGCACGTGGGCATAAGTGTCGTTTCAATTTCGCGGGTTTCATGCACTCCTTTAAAGCACTTCGTAACAAACAACGCACCGAGGTTTTGGTTCACTCTCATTGCCACACCAAGTAAATCCAAGTTCCAAATAACTCTTGTCATATTTACGAAAGTATTTTTCCTTTGAATAGCTATCACTAGGGCTAGATATTTCTTTAATGAGACTGTAATTAATATATTTCTTCACACACAGCTTCTGAACTATTAGCACTGCCTAAATGAAGCGTATCTTCATGTTCCTTTCTTTTCAAAGATCCGGATCGAAGCCAGTTTTCTATTATTTATAATGGGCACTATTTAACAGAGACATGGACAACTACAAGCGTAAGAAGGATTTCAAAGAACTGACTGCTAACAGGCAAACAGTGAATCAACAATGCACAGAATTTGTTATAAGTTACTTATATTTTAAAATATAAGTATACTGGTATTAAAATATGCTACAAAAATGATAAATTTGCTTTCGAAGGGAACAAGGGTAAGGTGGTCCGAGGAACTGTTGTGACTTAAAAAAAAAGTGGTCCCCACTTCAAAAAAGTTTGAGAAACGCTGCTCTATACCATAACGCAATTTAATCTGTCATTTTGAAAAAGCTTATCTCCATTTTTTTTTAATTTTGCAGGAGAAACAGAAAACTCTTTTAAATCCTTTATAATGCCGAAAAATTAAAAAAAAATAATTTTGTGTCATTAAGGGAACACGCCACTAGAAATGACAACTTTTTTCTTATTTATGTCTTTAAACCAAATTTTAAGAGAATGTTTACTATGTAAAGGGGTAACAAAATCCAAAATTTTAACTTCCAAATGTTTTTGGCTTTTCATTTTTTAATTTTTTATTCTATTTTTTATAAATATTTCCAAACCCAAGTTTATAGTAGAAGATTTCAACTTTTAAACTTCCTTTTTTTTTAGTTACATTCACAAGACATAGAGAAACAATTCTACACATTCATTTTATGAAATGTCTCATTTATTCAGTTTCAAATTTTTTTTTTTAAATTTTGGTTATGTTATTTTTCTAAAATTCATAAAAAAACAAGATTATTACTAAAATAAGCTAGGAGCAGTTCTTAGAAAATATAGGCATAGAAACATGCAGCTACAGTCCGCGTCACCGTTTTTGGCGTGTGAAATAAGTAATGGAAACGTTAAGTGCGAGTGTTTTCCATTTGCCGCAGTCAGTCTAACAACTGTGTTGGACAAATGGCTTATGTGACGTGTATAAGAAGTGGTACAATTCTCGACTCCACTAGCAACGTGTTCACAAACTAGGCACTATATATCAAGGACACACGCCAAAAACACGCGCCAGCTTTACCTCATAAATACTTGCAGTAAAATTTCATCCATACTCGTATGATACATTCATCTAGTAAATTCAAGAAACCAACTTCAGAACAAAAAGATACTAGATTTGTAAAAAAAAAAGAGAGAGAGAGAGAATGCTTTATAAAAATAATTTTGACAGTTCTTTATATGCCACGCCCTCTTACAGTCATTTAAAAACTTTTTAAACATTTTTGTAATCAGAATTGAACTAAATTCATTTGGGGGTCCACACCTGTGGAGTAATGGTCAGCGCGTCTGGCTGCCAAACCAGGTGGCCCGGGTTCGAATCTCGGTCGGGGCAAGTTATTTATTTATTTTATTTTATTGGGTTATTTTACGACGCTGTATCAACATTTAGGTTATTTAGCATCTGAATGATATGAAGGTGATAATGCCGGTGAAATGAGTCCGGGGTCCGGCACCGAAAGTTACCCAGCATTTGCTCGTATTGGGTTGAGGGAAAACCCCGGAAAAAACCTCAACCAGGTAACTTGCCCCGACCGGGATTCGAACCCGGGCCACCTGGTTTCACAGCCAGACGCGCTGACCGTTACTCCACAGGTGTGGACTGGGGCAAGTTACCTGGTTGAGGTTTTTTCCGGGGTTTTCCCTCAACCCAATACGAGCAAATGCTGGGTAACTTTCGGTGCTGGACCCCGGACTCATTTCACCGGCATTATCACCATCATATCATTCAGACGCTAAATAACCTAGATGTTGATACAGCGTCGTAAAATAAGCCAAAAAAAATTCATTTGGGGTATGAAAATATACTACTTTTTAAAGAAGTAAAACAGGTAGTACATTTTTTTTTTTTTTGGAAAATTTTCATGATTTTCAGTGGAGTATCCCCTTAAAGGGCATTGGAGGACATATAAAAAATACCACATAATCATTTTTGGTCATATAGGGCGAATACTATATGTCGCCTTCAAATAGCTGGGCGTAATAGACCGCATCAAAACATGCATAAGTAATATAGGAACCAATATTATGCAAATCTGGCTTTCAGGTAAAGTTCCCTGTGAAGCAGACTTGAATAATTTCAAGGGAAAAATTGTTCCGGTGTCGGGTATCGATTCCGAGACCCTTCGCTTAGCGCACGAATGCTCTACTGACTGAGCTACCCAGGAACTACACGCGACAACGTCCCAATGAGTATCCTTGCAAATAAGTTTCATTATGATTAGATGAATCGTTTTAGAGTTACTCAAATTAAAAGAAAATCATATTTTAAAAATTTATCTCGCCTTACAAAATTTAAGTTTTATGCTTGACTCTTTTTTTTATACATTCCTGATAGTGTTAGAAACGGACTAAGTATCCAGAACTTTAAATTGTAATATGTAATTTCAAAATTTTAAATTTTTAGTGTCGACTAAATACATTTTATGTTTTTTTTTTTTTTTTTAATTTCGAAAATGTTTTAGTTTATGAAAAAATGCTAGGGTATTTTTTTCGTTAAGCACAGTATATAGAACATACTGTAAAAATTACATGTTTCTATCATCAAAAATTGTAAGAGTCTTTACACTTCGAACGTGACGAAATGTGCTGGAAAAAAAGAAGTATAAGAAACCAGCTTGTAAAGTCTGGTGGTCATTCAAATTCAAAGATGCAGCCCTTTAAATATGACATAGTTCTCATGCTTGCAAGCTTCACAGAACACTGAAACTTGGTCAGAAAATATGTAAGAGATTGCTGATTTCCCCCCCTCCCCCCTCTGAAAATGACCACAATTTCAATCGTCTTTCACCTTACTTTTGTTGATCGTGTTAGTTGCTGGATTATGATCCGTGCCATACAATCGTATACTGTTATCCACTTTTAGGAAAAACTATGATACTCGCAGAATGTATTTTTCCCTGAGAAACTTGTTAAAATTAAACACTCATTTATTTATTAGATCGTGTCGCATCACCTGCTTTAAGTTTAGAAGTTTTTATTACACCCTGTATTAATGTCTAAGGTATAATTTGTATGTATTTTTGGAAAGGCAAATGGCTTAATTTATTTAGGGCATAAATTACAGATTGTAATACCATTGTCATATGTATGTGGCCGATGGGATATATTTAAATATAATACGCTCTCTGTTGGTAGGAATATTTATACGAAATGACTTTCACCACGATATATTTGCAGTGCAAGGAACTTTTTGTTTCGTTACATTAAAACCAATTTGTTAAAATCGTGCATTAAAATAGACGAGTAGACACAATTTTGTGTATTAATTAACGAGCTATGTTGTAAATCTCTGTATTTCGGGCGTATGTTTGTAATTAACGCATTTGCTTGCACTGTGAATTTCAACTGCCTGGAATAACTCGACTGTGGAAATATAAATTGGATATGTTAGCATGTGTTAGCTCAGCATTGTCTCTCTTGTCATATTCTCGACAGGCCATGTAACTGATTTACTTTCTTTTCGAGACGAGATTTTTTAATGGCATAAAACTTCAGACATGGCTACATCGATATTCATAATTTCGTACAGGATCGTACGTATCTTTAAGAAGGGGGACAAGACTAACTGTAGTAACTTTCGAGGAATATCACTTTTGTTGACGTCTTACAAAATTTTGTCCAATATTCTTTTGAGAAGATTAACTCCATATGTAGATGAAATTATTGGGGATCATCAGTGTGATTTTAAGCGTAATAGATCAACTATTGACCAGATATTTTGTATTCGACAGATAATGGAGGAAAAAATGGGAGTATAAGGGTACAGTGCATCAGTTATTCATAGATTTCAAAAAGGCATATGACTCGGTTAAGAGAGAAGTTTTATATGATATTCTTATTGCATTTGGTATTCCCAAGAAACTAGTTCTGTGTCTCAGTGAAACGTACAGCAGAGTTCGTATAGGTCAGTTTCTGTCAGATGCGTTTCCAATTCACTGTGGGCTAAAGCAAGGAGATGCACTATCACCTTTACTTTTTAACTTTGCTCTAGAGTATGCCATTAGGAAAGTCCAGGATAACAGAGAGGGTTTGGAATTGAACGGGTTACATCAGCTGCTTGCCTATGCGGATGACGTGAACATGTTAGGAGAAACTCCACAAACGGTTAGGGAAAACACGGGAATTTTACTTGAAGCAAATAAAGAGATAGATTTGGAAGTAAATCCCGAAAAACAAAGTATATGATTATGTCTCGTGACGAGAATATTGTACGAAATGGAAATATAAAAATTGGAAATTTATCTTTTGAAGAGATGGAGAAGTGTCAAATATCTTGGAGAAACAGTAACAAATATAAATGATACTCGGGAGGAAATTAAACACAGAATAAATATGGGAAATGCGTGTTATTATTCGGTTGAGAAGTTTTTATCATCTAGTCTGCTGTCAAAAAATCTGAAAGTTAGAATTTATAAAACAGATATATTACCGGTTGTTCTTTATGGTTGTGAAACTTGGACTCTCACTTTGAGAGAGGAACATAGGTTAAGGGTGTTTGAGAATAAGGTTCTTAGTAAAATAACTGGGGCTAAGAGAGATGAAGTTACAGGAAAATGGAGAAAGTTACACAACCCAGAACTGCACGCATTGTATTCTTCACCTGACATAATTAGGAACATTAAATCCAGACGTTTGAGATGGGCAGGGCATGTAGCACGTATGGGCGAATCCAGAAATGCATATAGAGTGTTAGTTGGGAGGCCGGAGGGAAAAAGATCTTTAGGGAGGCCGAGACGTAGATGGGAAGATAATATTAAAATGGATTTGAGGGAGGTGGGATATGATGATAGAGACTGGATTAATCTTGCTCAGGATAGGGACCAATGGCGGTCTTATGTGAGGGCGGCAATGAACCTCCGGGTTCCTTAAAAGCCAGTAAGTAAGTATGCTTACATAACCAATCATCTCTTTATATGGAAATACAGGGTGATTTAGTAAAAGCGTGCAAAAAGCACATAGGAAATATGGGATGTTCCAGTGAGCATATTGAGATATGGAACTTGGGGTCAAAGGCGGACAGCTCTAAGGAATTCTTGCACAATACCCGAAAAGTCACTGTGCACTGAATGTAGTAACGTAATAGTACAAAAATGTTGAATTGAATTTAAATAAAATGAAATTGATAGGTACTTCATATGGGAGTGTTTTGTTATCCTTTAACCGTCAGTCAGTTCTGGAAGTTTGTGAGGGCCGTTTCCAAAGTCCCCATTTCAGATTAATTAGAAGTGACAGCTGTCAACTGTTTCTCGGAATTGCCTATCTGTGGAACTGCAGTCTGTTGTCTCACCATGAGCGATGAGAGCTGTCACCACAAAAAAATTGTACTGTAACTAACATACATAAACATTGATGTGTCATTTAGGAGTGCCTTGTAAGTAATCATAACGATAATTCAGGAAGAAATTACAGTTTCATAAACATCAGCTGCCTCTATTTTCGTTTCCAATCATAAACATGTCTCTAGGGAGTGCATGATGTTTCTCAATGGTCAGAGCGCTCTTTCTCCCAGTACAAGACAGTGTTCCGCGATGTTCCTGTCATTTGCGATGGGCAACTTGAGGATGGATCTCATTGTGTACTGTAATTTTGAACAATTGGTGAGACAACATATTTTATATTGATGAGTACTGCATATTGTTTGTATGGACAAATTCAAATTCAAATTTATTCATAATTTACATTTTAAATGAAAACATATGAATAGATACCCGAAATGAGCAAATGCTCGTGCTCGGGTACAGTCCAGTAGTCTACATAAATTTTACACAAATCAATAATAATGTTGATGATAGAAATAATAGCAACAACAACAACAACAACAACAACAACAACAATAATAATAATAATAATAATAATAATAATAATAATAATAATAATACAATAACCGTGACGAAAATAATACACAGATAGTAATACAAATTAATTCATTAATAATAATAATAATAATAATATTAGTCATAAAACAAAAATATTTACAATAATAAAATGAATACTAAGACGGATAAAATAAAATATAAAACCGCTTAGCAAGAGTTAACACAACTTAAATAAGCTTATAATAACTAGGAAAAAAAAAAAAGACGAAAAGTTCATTGAAACATAATTAAATATTTTTCCTCTTTTTTTGTCACATTTTCCCGATTTTTAGCACATAAAAATAAATATTTTCCGAATTTTTAGCATCTAAAAATCCTAGTTCTATATATTAGATTACATTAGGCCTACATTACTGCTATCTTGCACCACAGTCTAGTACAGGGTTGTCCAAAAAGATGTTACCACTTAGATGGGATTTACTTTTATTTGAATAACACTATGTACACAAGTCCAAATGACATAACACACCATGTGCACAAGCCCAATGAAGCTAGTGCATTCCTTCGACCTGTACTCCTTCGTTCTCAATGCATGTGCGAAGTCTTTTCACCATATAAGGCATAACTCTTTCACACATTTGCTTAGATATAGAGCGGACTCTTTGTATGCGTTCTTTAAGATCATCAATGTCAGTACGTTTTGTAGCATACACGCGTTCTTTCACCATTCCCCATAGTCAGAAATCACAGTCAAATCTGGTGACCGTGCTGGCCAAGCCAAAGGTCCACCTCGTCCAATCCAGCGTCTACCAAATGTTTCATCTAGGTAATGTCGAACCATTAAGGAAAAATGTGGTGGTACACCCTCTTGCTGGAAGTAACCTGTACTACCATATACTTTGGTCGGCGGGAAGACGCACATAAGTCAAAAATAATACTTTTTTCCGGTGAGACTTTCTTTTTAATTTACTCTTAACTGAATATAAGTATAATAATGAAATTCATGTATGTTAAAGTAATACCCTTTTCAATTTAAAATACAAGAAAATTTATTATTTCAAAAATTAAAAAAAAAATATTAGACTTACGTGATTAGGTACAACAGAAAAATCTACTTTTTTACTTATATGCCTTTTCCCGCCGACCAAAGATTATAGTACCGTATAAGTGGTAACATCTTTTTGGACAACTCTTTATATATAGTCACGAAGCTCAATATGTAAGAAATATGCATCCATAGATAGTTGCTAACCACTAGGATCGCTACTGTCGCCTCATCACAGTCAATGCGAAATAGTACCTGCACAGTCTATTGTTCCTAGTACTCTCATCAACTCAAGCTTCGTGACTATATATACTGGGTGTTCAGTTCAAAGTGTGTCATGGCTTGCTGTATGCCGTCATGTGGCTAGTCGATGAGCCTAGAGAATTCAATCTTCCTACACTTCCGCAGAGGTGTATTACTTATGTGCCAGAGAAGTTGCCCAGCAAGTACGGCGTCCATTCAGAAGGGTACTTACCGATACGTAAGGTAACGCCGGTAGTGGCAGGAATGTGAACTGTTTGGAAACATATACTGAGGTGAGTTTTTTCTTACTGTCAGGATATGGTGAGAGGGTTAAGACGATTACTTACGTATTTGTTGGCATTGACTTGGACGGTCAACATGGACACGGAGCTTTTGATTTGTGTTGTGGAATGTTGCCGTACGCAACCGATGATAACAAATACCCTGCCTACGACTTGGCCGCGCAAAACACAGTTCTAAAGAGGTTATGGTAGCACACAGACCGTACAGACCGCCATCTGTTGCTACGATGTTCAATTTATACCGTACACGTTCTCAAGTTCAGATTGAACGCCTTGATTAATAGGCAACTTCTCTGACACAAAAGCTGAAACTCGCTTCAAATCGCTGACTCATCAACAGTGACGTCATGACACACTTTGAAATGAACACCCAGTACTAGACTGTGCTTAGACTATAGAACGTTCGGAGTTTAGAAAATTCCTTTGGTTATATAGGCGTCTTCTTAGCTAGCATTCCACTTCTTTGTTATACAACTAAAATAAATTATTTACATATTTATAACTTGTTTAAAAGAACATAAGTAAATCTAAATACTGTAACTATTTTGTTCAAATATACTGTAAACGCTTTATATTAGTTGTAAATTGACATAGATTCGTTTATTTTTATTTCCAATAACAGAATAAATGAAATAGATTTATTTCTGTGATTTTATATAGGCTAGACCTACGTTAGAAAATAGGTAACTTATTTTAGTTAAAGAGTAGGGATGTCAGCTATGTACCCAATAGTCTTTCGTAAACTCCGAACACTATCTTGTATATCACTTTTATATTCTATTGTAATCTGTGTTTTATAATGTTCTTTTGTATTATGGCAGTTTTCTATGGTCTAAATTTGTGCGTTAAACGTAGCACATACTATACAGGTGCATTTACCATGAGAACTGTCACTAAATCTGCAATCTGCCGTACGCAAAATGGTTTCATCGTAGTTAACACCAGTAAAATTTCTGTCTGAATAAGCAAAAATAACACGAATGTAAACACGACCAATTGCTGCTGTTTACACGAGACTGGACCGGACCGTAAAGTAAACTCATAGCCGCATAATTTGCTGCAATTTTTCCCCTCAGTCCGACTCTTTCAGGCAATTCGTCGCTTATCTTGTTGAACTTCTCTGCTTATGTGTTATTTTATTGTATTTGAGAAAGATCTTCCGATCTAGTTAATATCTTTTGTTCATACAATTATAACATTTCCCTCTCAATTGCTGCCCTTTTACTGGAAATGCCAGAATGGCTGGTTTTATTGCACGACCTATAATCCACAAATTTTATAGCGTCGCTTGGTCGTGGCTGATCTCTTTTATGGTGTTACGATACGCGTAATAAATTGTTATTAAGGATGACTACAAAAATGAACATTAGTCCTAACTCATAAGTATTAATTTCGCCTTCGTGACGATCTAAAACAATGGTTCTGAACCGATGTAGCGTTATACAACGGATGAGTGCCAAAAATTAAAAACAAAGAAAAGGAAATCTGATTTAAATACGTAATAAAAAGGAAATGACAAAAGCAATCCAGAATTGGACTCATATTGGTTTTCAGACTTTAGTAATAGGATAGCGTAATAAAATTTGATTTACAGCTCTTTAACAATATTCTGTAAGTAGGGTATCCGACTACAGCATCGGCTTTCTATGTCGGGAGTCCTGATTTTAAAACCAGCGAGTCCAATCGTTTCGTTGCAAAAAAAAAAAAAGTGATAGCTTCTGGAGCTATATACAAGGTAAACCGTAAGTAATATAATTAATTTAAGGGGTTATTCTTTGAGATATTTCAAACAAAAAACTTCAATGGAATTTTGGTCGTCTTTACTTCTTTTTTCGAGATAAAAATTGTTTTATATTAAATATTTCATAGCGTTTTATGGGCAAGCCTTGATTTACTTTCGAAACTGTTCAATCAATTTAAGAAAGCAGTGTATTATGGTAATGAATGATTGAAATAATTTTAGTTTTGTCCTTTAAATGCTTATCACCAATTTTACTATAACTTACTACGAAATGCTCGGCATCACACCAATTTTGCACTGAAAGATCGAGCATATTTTTTTTTTAACGTATGAAACAAGCAAAATATTAATTTGACCAAAACGTGGAGCCACTCTCTTTTCGCAGGGAGCCCTTCAATTGCAGTATCTGTTCAAATAAATCTTTCCATGAAATTGTGTTTTCTTTCAGTAAACGGCCCCAGGGAAACTTACTGTCTGGACCGCCTTCGTATTTCAAATCAAGTATTATGTGATTTCTGATTTCATTTTCAATAAACCCAAATTCAGTAAATTTTTTAACCGCTTTCTTGATCGGTTGCACTTGCTGTCGTATGACATTGGTGGAAAACAAATGACAATCGGCACAAAGAGTTGAACGTCAATGATAATGGTAAATTGCGATACAAAGTTGGGAAGTACTTTTTACAAAATCGAGGAAAAGTTTGAAAAACGAACAAAAGAGTTTTTCAATTTCCGAGACTTTGTAATGCACTTCACAAGCGTGTATCGTACAACATTTTTTGCACTATCATATTTTTAAAATTACAAATACAATATATTTTGCATTGAAAATTTAGAGCAATTTTATTCCAGAGCCTTCGCAAAACTGCATTTTAATGGGTTTATTTCAATATAGTTTTATGTTATGAAGAATGGTTTCCCTAGCAACAAGTTCCTGTGTGGGAATTCTAACTTTCAAGGCCTAACAACCATAGCTGTAAATACAGCAAAAAAAAAAAACACACACACACACACACGATCGTGCAAAAAAAAAAATTCGCACTAGTCTCAAAAGTACTTTTCGCTTGCTTAGCTTTAAAAGATTTACCTTTAGGAATGACTGTCTAAAAATATATTTAGTCTCACTTTATTTGAATCTCGAATAAAATAATGTTTATTAAAATATAAGAAACTTGCGATTTGAGGGGTAATATCAAAGGAGGTAAATATTGTGCATCCCTGTTATGACTCGGTAATAAAAGCGAGAAATAATTTCCGCTGGTTGCTGCAACTGAAGGACTATTTGAGCGGGAAAACCTTCGCAACAAAGCATAGAAAGTATTGTTAACAAACAGGGGAACACCGTTAATTAGCGAGCGTAGTGTTGCCTGCAGTTGCTACGATGTAATGGGATTAGACTCAGAGCTGTGGAAAATATAATTACAGGGGGCCTCGAGGATTTTCAAGATAGATTCTTCATGTAAATGGAGGCTTTGTGTGTAAATCGTTAATGGTTCCCTATAACCATATCGGTAGTTAGCACGTAATGTTATTTTCTGGCCGAAATTAACGACAGAATTACTTTTAAACATATAAGGTATGATAACTTAGCATGTAGCGCTGCTAATTATGACTTTGAAGTAATAATTGCGTTTAGTATGTAGGTACAGAGCTGTCTACAAGTAACAACGGTGTAAGATTCTATATTGTACTATTAACTACGCTCAAACTCTGACCATACACACGTAACAAGTTATTTAAAAGAAAGTTACATTCATTAATTAATATATTTTTTTTCCAATAAACGTCTTTATAATTGATTGTTCAAATCAACTTTACAGGGAGTTATACCTGAAAGCTTGATTTGCATAATACACGTCACTGTTCGTTAACAGAAAACCACAATTTAAGTCACACGGAGTTAGTGTGCACTCAATGTTGGTTGCTTGACGGTTGTCAGCCCACTTTGAGGTCTGTGGATAAAGAGGGAAAAGTTGGATCGGTGTCCGGTAGAGTTCCCGGGTAGCTCAGTTGGTAGAGCGATGGTACGTTTAACCAAAGGTCCCGGGTTCGATACCCGGCCCCGGAACAATTTTTCCCTCAAAATTATTCAAATCAACTTTACAGGGAGTTATACCTGAAAGCTTGATTTGCATAATACACGTCACTGATCGTTAATAGAAAACCACAATTTAAGTCACACAGAGTTAGTGTGCACTCAATGTTGGTTGCTTGACGGTTGTCAGCCCACTTTGAGGTCTGTGGATAAAGAGGGAAAAGTTGGATCGGTGTCCGGTAGAGTCCCGGGTTCGATACCCGGCCCCGGAACAATTTTTCCCTCAAAATTATTCAAATCAACTTTACAGGGAGTTATACCTGAAAGCTTGATTTGCGTCATTACAACTATTGAAATACAGGACTATTCATAAGTCTGTGAAACATTTTAAAAATTCATAACTACTAAACTATACAACGCATAACAAATTACTTTACAACTAAAATAAAGAGAAACTGTAGTTAAATATAATGTAATATTTTCTGGAACTATTTTATTTCAAAACATCTGTGAATATTTATCATTATTGTCCTTCCTATATTTCTGAGTACTGCGAATATTCACCGTTCTTATTAATATTCATCGTCCTTAGTACCGTATCCATTCCTTTGAAACATGAAAATTCATCGCTCTTAATATCCATATCTATGGATCAAGAAAAACCTATCGTCCATAAAATTCATTAGTAGTATTTATTTATTTAACCTGGTAGAGATAAGGCCGTCAGGCCTTCTCTGCCCCTCTACCAGGAGATTCCAACTACAATATCAACAATAAAATTACAATTAGTATTAAATTTACAATTACAATTACAAATAATATTACAGTTAGTATTAAATTTACAATTACAATAAAATCAAAGTACGAAAAGATTACCTGAATAATTAAAGCTAGATAATTTATCATAGAGAAACAAAGAATATTTTATATTTACTGAATTACAAATTAAATCTAGAATAACAAAATTGTATAGTGATGAAATTACTGAATATTGAAATATTTTGTGATAGATTAAAGAAACTATTTACAAGTAATCAATTACTGACCAAGTGCCTAGTAAGTTTTCGTTTGAATTCAATTTTATTTCGACAGTCCCTGATGCTAGCAGGTAGCGAATTCCAGGGTCTTGGCAGGGCTATTGCGAAAGAAGATGAGTATGAGGAGGTGCGATGGGATGGTATTGTTAGTATTGTTTCATGACGAGAGCGTGTGTTCAGATTATGGTGGGAAGAAAGGTAAGTGAAGCGAGACGACAGGTACGAAGGAATAGAAGAGTTCAAGATTTCGAAGAGAAAGAGAAGTGAATGTAAATTTCTTTTCTTATCTAGTTTAAGCCAACCTATTGCTTCCAGGGATGGGGTAATATGATCATATTTACGAACATTGCTTACAAAACGTACACACAAATTATGAGCACGTTGAAGTTTCATTTTGTTGTCGCTGGAGAGGTCAGTCAGTAAAATGTCCGCATGTCTCTGTGGGATAAGAAATTTCGTCGTCCTTTATATAATAATCCAGTAAAAAAAGGTCCATCGTACTTAACATCCACTTTCTAGAAGTAAAAATTAATCGTCCTTAGTTCCTAATATCCATTTCTGCGCAAAGATGATTTATTGTCCTTAATGTTTATTCTGAAAAACAAAGACAAAGCAATTCTTAGCTCTTAATATCGATTTCTGTAGAAGAAGAAAATTCATAGTCCTTAATATCCAATCTTGTAGATTAATATTCATCGTCCTTAGTATCCATTCGTTTGGAACATGAAAATTCATCGCTCTTAATATCCATACCTGTGGATCAGGAAAACCCATCGTCCATAAAAATCTGTCTTGTGGGATAAGAAATTTCGTCGTCCTTAATTTATAATCGTGTAGAATAAGGTTCAACGTACTTAACATCCAATTCTGTAGAAAAAAAAATTCATCGTTACTTAATAGCATATATCTGTAGTGCTCAGGAAAAGTGGCACAAGTCAAAAATGGTAATTTTACAGGAGAAGGAAAAAAATTGGCTTCACACTGGTTTATGTCGATTTGATTTTCTTTTGTATGAATTATTGTAATGGGAGAAATACTTATGTCTCTTTTCCCAAGCGAACAGATGTTCCGTAAGTCGTCAATAAATTAATAAAAAATGTTTGTGGAAACTGACATGCCATTTTTCCCAAGCATTGCAGATATAATCCTGTAGAAGAAGGTTCATCGTATTTAACATCCAATTCTGTAGAAGAAAAAATGTCATCATCCTTAATGTATAATCCTGTAGAAGGAGGTTCATCGTACTTAACATCCAATTCTGTAGAAGAAAAAATGTCATCGTTCTTAATGCACAGTCCTGTAGAAGAAGATTAATCGTACTTAACATCCAATTCTGTAGAAGAAAAAATTTCATCGTCCTTAATGTATAATCCTGTAGAAGAAGGTCCATTGTACTTATCATCCAATTCTGTTGAAGAAAAAATGTCATCGTTCTTAATGCATAGTCCTGTAGAAGAAGGTTTATCGTACTTAACATCCAATTCTGTAGAAAAAAAATTCATCGTCCTTAATGTATAATTCAGTAGAAGGTTCATAGTACTTAACATGCAATTCTGTAGAATAAAAAGAAATTCATTGTCCTTAGTTCCTATTATCCATTATCCTGTAGAAGGTTCATCGTACTTAACATTCAATTCTGCAGAAGAAAAACTTTCATCGTCCTTAATGTATAATTCTGCAGAAGAAGATTCATCGTACTTAACATCCAATTCTGTAGAAGAAAAAATGTCTTCGTCCTTAATATATAATCCTGTATAAGGTTCATCATACTTAACATCCACTTTTTAGAAGGAAAAATTTCATCGTCCTTAGTTCCTAATATCCATTCCTGTGCAAAGATTCATTGTCCTTGATGTTTATTCTGAAAAACAAGGACACGACAATTCGTAGCCTTTAATTTCGATTCCTGTAGAAGAAGAACATTCATAATCCCTAATATCCAATTCTGTATAATAAGTTTCGTCCTCAATTGCTGTTATCCATTCCTGCAGATTAAAGTGATTCATTAGGCCTGGTAGTCAGTCCTTCCTATAGAATTTTTCACAGAAGAGCTGTTATTATAATATATTACGCAATTTATTTTAATATGGCGTCGCTTTATAAGCGCGTAAACAGATGTGACGCATTGACCTACATTCGAGTTCATTACAAGTTTGAGTCATTTCCTCATTTTCACCCCCTGAGTTTGGAATGCTTTATAATGTTGCCGCCGTAACCCAACTTGCATCGCATCACCATGGCGACGGGAGAACGGGCTTAGGTTCACAACAGTCTGCGATCCTTTGGTGCCTCAATTTGTAATAATAATAATAATGTACTTGAGTCAAGAAGAACGTTTTTGCTCGATTAGTTGCAAATACGAAAGTCAGTGCAACTTCTTGGAAGTTCTGGAGAGTTTCCTCTTTCTGATGAACATTCACTTTCTTTTTGCAGTTCGTAAAACTTCATAGATGGCGTTCTATTAGCTCAAGAGCGACCCTGGATACGTAGGTTCAAGTCTCACAAGCAAACATTCTGATGGGAGCAGATAAAAACTTAATTTTTTTTTTCTTCCACCATGTTAATAATGTCACAAGAAGTGCTTAATACAAATTTTGGCTACTCGACCGCAATTACAAGGCCGTCCAGAAAGTGATTTTCCCTGTGGTCTTTTACAGGAAAAAAGCGCAATTGCTTGGAAAGATTTATTGAAACAGATACAGCAATTGTTGCGCTATTTGTCAACATATCCCTCACTGGAATTGAGACATTTGTCATACTATGGGTTCAATTTTTGTATCTTTGAGTCGTAGAAGTCACCCGCCTGGGATCGGAACCGGTGTTTGACAGCCGTCTGCACCTCTCTGTCGACCCCATGATATGACAAATATCTCAATTTCGGTGGGGGATATGTTGAAATATAGCTCAACAATTGCTGTGTCTGTTTCAATAAATTTTTCCAATGAAATTGTGTTTTCTTTCTGTTAACGGCCCCAGGCGAACTTATTTTTTTACGGCCCTCGTAATTTCGGTCGAGTGGCCAAAATTTGTATAAACACTTCTTTTGACATTATTAACATGATGAAAGAAAAAGACTTAACTTTTTTATCTGCCCCCATCAGAATGTTTGCTTGCCAGTGTGCGCAACTTCTTTTCTATTGTTGTTACAAGTAGAACATACGTTCTGTAGTGCTTGTCGGACATTTTAAGTTTAATCTTTTTTTATAAATTAAGACCGAAATTGTCGCCTCTGTGGCCTAGTCATTATTATGCTAATCTTTACTTAAAGTTTCCAGGTTCTGACCCAACTGTAAGGTGTCAATGTTTCCAGGAAAAAAAAGAAAGGTCATAAAGAATGTCTTCAATAACATAATGTCCAACCAAAAAGGACCCACATCAAATAGTCCCACATTTAATGGCCCACACATAATGTCTACATAATGAAAAGAGTCCACACCTGTGGAGTAACGGTTAGCGCGTCTGGCCGCAAAACCATTTGGCCCGGGTTCGATTCCCTTCCCTGTTGAGGCAAATTACCTGGTTGAGGTTTTTTCCGGGTTTTTCCCTCAACACAAATATGAGCAAATGCTGGGTAACTTCACCGGCATTATCACCTTCATCTCATTCAGACGCTAAATAACCTCAGATGTTGATAAAGCGTCGTAAAATAACCTACTAAAATTTAAAAAAAATTATAAAAGGACCGTAACAAAAATGCCCCACAAAACTGAAAGGTCCACAGGTCAAATAGCCCCATATAAAATTGGTAAAACCATTAAAAAGTTCCCCCCCCCCCCAGAAAATTTCACATGATTTTTACTACCTACATGACTCCCTATCCATTTAAAATTTCAAAGTTGCTTCCAAAATGGAGGCTTTTGAGATAGCTGAGAGCTAGAATCGAATGTGTTTCTCATAGAACATTTGAAGGGTTTAGAACCATAGTGGGCCAAGCTCCATTTACTAAAACTGTAGAAAACAATGGTTAAAATGAAGTTATTACCATAATTTAATGGAAACATATAGCAAGTAATAGTACATTATGCAGCGAGCCTATAATGATAGTTATTAAGACGCGAGTATGTTTGTTTATGAAACGAGCGCAAGCGAGTTTCATAATTTTCATACGAGCGTCTTAATTACCATTATAGGCAAGTTTCATACGAGTTTTTATGCTCGATCATGTTTCTAACTTTAAATTATTCAGAAGTATTCATTTTATTCGCATCTCACTGAACAGCAGAAGTGACCTTGTGCAAGCTCGTAAATTGTGAGATGTGCGCAGACGCGAAAGTATTGATTTTTTCCGAGGAACAATAATGTCATTGACCTTGATATACGGTAATGTAGAGAATAACATAAACTAATTTTGATATAACCTGGAAATTGATTTAGAATTCAAAAACGAGATGACGAATTGAATTTATTTGTATATTATTTACAATTAACGCTAATTATTATAGTAACAGAACATAACCTTCTGCGACAGTATTGGATTTCCAGCCTCCGTGACGTTTCCCTCGTTGTATTCGATTTCATATCCGAGAATAATCGAAAACCTGAACTTTAATGAATAGGTGTACTTTAATGACATGCATTAAAGGACTGCTACCAGGTGTATAATTACTACATTTCGGCATGGTCGAGCATAAAATAAATTATGCACATTAAAACTAAATGATATGTCAATCTTCTTTAAAATATGGTATTCACTTAACTTTAACTCTTGCTTTCTCCGTTTTTAATAAATGGCGCTTGGCCTACTATTGCTCTGAACCCTTTATTTGGTCTTACAAATACTGGTAACACCTATAGTAACCGAAAATCAAGCATATGTAAGATATTTATATGGGTCCAGACTTTTGATTCACTTTGTATTCTGTATATTTTTTCCTGAACTCAACTAAATAAAATTTCTTGACCATCCGCGTGTTTTGTGTTGTTGGTAACACAAAGCATCCTGCGGAACATTCCATCAGACCTTGCCATTGGAGAGGTCGACAACTGCACATCAAAATTTCTCACAGTCATTTATTATTGTTTGCAACACCGCTACTTTTTCCCAGCTGGATTTGCAAATGACGCAATCCTCTTTGTGCACTACAGATGTCACCACTCTGGGCGTTAATTGCTGCATTGAGAGACTCATATCTAGTTAGTGTGACGGGGTAGGAAAAAAAAAAGAGAAAGCACGAATGTGAAGCTACTTACAGGTTCTCATAGGAGAGTAGTGCTCAAATGCAAGCGCTCAGAAGCTCAAAAATGTACGGAGAAAAAGAGCGCAGAGTACAGATAAATTGAGTACCTCTACATTAAAGGCGTAAAAAACACAAAAAACGCGGGAGGGGGGGGGCAGTTATACCAGATAAATAATTCATAGGGCTCTTTACTTTCACGTGTAAATTCACAAGGGGTGTGTGAGGGAGGTAGCCAAGTGAGTAAATCAACAGAGGGTGTTAGGTGTTACTTGTTATCCGTCCCGTGCATATTACATGAGAAGGCAGGCAAGAATTCACAGTTACGTCTGTCTATGGGCCATGCAAAAACATCACAATTTCCATCCCAGATGCCAGTTTCATATTGCTGCTATGGCTGCTGACTGACGACACAGCTGAATAGTGGCAAACGTTTTTGAGATAATCCAATATGACGAGTTGAGTTTTCATCAGCACCTGGCGCTTCTAAAGCATTTAAATTCTTCTTTATGCTGTACAAACAAAACAAATACTCTACTTCGTTATTACAGAGATGTTGCCATAGTGACACTTTTTAAGTCTGAATTCGTTATTCATATATGCTTACAGGGTGATACAATTATTCTTCCTCCCACGTAATGACACGAAATGCTCAAATTAATGTTTTGACTAATAAAAAAAATTGTGCATTGAAATCGGATATATTATATACTTTCTTTGTTATTTTTTAGTTCCCCCCTTTTCTTGTGTAGCCTTACTTCCTTTTGTTATCTCCATCATATTTTCCGTTCTTTCCTCTTCTCCTTAGATTAACTTGCATTTTTTCATTTTATTCTTCCATTTTCATATCTTTCTTTCTCTTCTTCTATCCCTGTCTTAATCCTTAATTGGTTCGTCCTCATCCCCTTTTACTTTCTCGCTTACCACCTCTCTAGTAGTTGATACAGCGTCGTTAAATCACAAACTGCCGTTCTTTCTTTCCTCCCTCTTACCGCTCTTTCCTTCCTCGCCCCTACCGCTCTTTTCTTCCTCGCTCCTTACCGCTCTTTTTACTCACCCTCTAACGCTCTTGTCCACACCTGTGGAGTAACGGTTAGCACGTCTAGCCGCGAACCCAGGTGGCCCGGGTTCGATTCCCGGTCGGGGCAAGTTACCTGGTTGAGGTTTTTTCCGGGGTTTTCCCTCAACCCAATATGAGCAAATGCTAGGTAACTTTCGGTGTTGGACCTCGGACTCATTTCACCGGCATTATCACCTTCATCTCATTCAGACGCTAAATAACCTAAGTTGTTGATAAAGCTTCGTAAAATAACCTACTAAAATAAAAAAAAAATCTACCGCTCTTTTCTTCCTCGCCACTTACCGCTCTATTTTACTCACTCTATACCGCTCTTTTCTTCCTCGCTCCTACCGCTGTTTTCATTCTCGCTCCAACCGCTCTTTCTTTCCTTGCCCGTACCACTCTTTTCTTCTTCTCTCCATCGCTCTTTCCTTCCTCGCCCCTTACCGCACATTTTTACTCACTCTCTACCGCTCTTTCCTTCTTCGCCTTTACCGCTCTTTTCTTCCCCCCCTACCGCTCTTCCTCGCTCCTACCGCTGTTTTCTTCCTCGTCCCTTACTGCTCTTTTTTACTCACTCTCTATACCCCTCTTTCATTCCTCGCCCCTTATCGCTCTTTCCTTCCTCGCCCCTTACCGCTCTTTTCTTCTTCTTCCCCTTACCGCTCTTTTTTACTCACTCTCTACTGCTCTTTCATTCCTCGTCTCTTACCGCTCTTTTCTTCTTTGTCCCCTTATCGCTCTTTTCACTCACTCTCTACCCCTGTTTCCTTTCTCGCCCTTTACCGCTCTTTTCTTCTTCGTCCCCTTACCGCTCTTTTTACTCACTCTCTACCGCTGTTTCCTTCCTCGCCCCTAACCGCTCTTTTCTTCTTCGTCCCCTTACCGCTCTTTTCACTCACTCTCTACCGCTGTTTCCTTCCTCGCCCCTTACCGCTCTTTCCTTCCTCGCCCCTTACCACTCTTTTCTTCTTCGTCCCCTTACCGCTCTTTTTTACTCACTCTCTACCGCTCTTTCCTTCCTCGCCCCTTACCACTCTTTTCTTCTTCGCCCCTTACCACTCTTTTCTTCTTCGTCCCCTTACCGCTCTTTTTTACTCACTCTCTACCGCTGTTACCTTCCTCGTCCCTTACCGCTCTTTTCTTCTTCGTCCCCTTACCGCTCTTTTTACTCACTCTCTACCGCTGTTTCCTTCCTCGTCCCTTACCGCTCTTTTCTTCTTCGTCCGCTTACCGCTCTTTTTACTCACTCTCTACCGCTGTTTCCTTCCTCGTCCCTTACCGCTCTTTTCTTCTTCGTCCCCTTACCGCTCTTTTTTACTCACTCTCTACCGCTGTTTCCTTCCTCGTCCCTTACCGCTCTTTTCTTCTTCGTCCCCTTACCGCTCTTTTTTACTCACTCTCTACCGCTGTTTCCTTCCTCGTCCCTTACCGCTCTTTTCTTTTTCGTCCCCTTACCGCTCTTTTTACTCACTCTCTACCACTGTTTCCTTCCTCGTCCCTTACCGCTCTTTTCTTCTTCGTCCCCTTACCGCTCTTTTTACTCACTCTCTACCACTGTTTCCTTCCTCGTCCCTTACCGCTCTTTTCTTTTTCGTCCCCTTACCGCTCTTTTTACTCACTCTCTACCGCTGTTTCCTTCCTCGTCCCTTACCGCTCTTTTCTTCTTCGTCCCCTTACCGCTCTTTTTTACTCACTCTCTACCGCTGTTTCCTTCCTCGTCCCTTACCGCTCTTTTCTTTTTCGTCCCCTTACCGCTCTTTTTACTCACTCTCTACCACTGTTTCCTTCCTCGTCCCTTACCGCTCTTTTCTTCTTTGTCCCCTTACCGCTCTTTTTACTCACTTTCTACCGCTGTTTCCTTCCTCGTCCCTTACCGCTCTTTTTTACTCTCTACCGCTCTTTTCTTCTTCGTCCCTTTACCGCTCTTTTTTATTCACTCTCTACCTCTGTTTCCTTACCGCTCTTTTTACTCACTCTCTATCGCTCTTTCTCCCTTGCCCCCATCACTCTCTCTCATTCCTATTCCAACCTCCTCCTCCTCCTTTCTAGCCTCTACTACTTTTTTTTCTCGTCCCCACGTATCTTTATTATGCATCTCTCTGTTCTTCTTCGCCCCACCATTCTTTGCTTCGTCGCTGTCTACCTGTTTCTCATTTCTCAGTCTACATCTTTTTTCTCTTTTCTTCCTTCCCATGTTTATTTCACTACTTACCTTTGTCATTTCTCCTTCCGTATTCTCACTGTTCTCTTTTATTCTAACTTTCATTTCGTTCGTTTCTTCTTTACATTATCTTATGTTATGATCTTTAAGGTTGCCCCAAAGCCCCCATAAGATTGAATCCAATAATTTCTGGAAATATAATCATAGCAGTGGCAGAGAAATGCAGTTATTGCTAGGGATGTGTGTGAATATCGTTCTGCCGTCACAGATTCCGCATGAGCTGGCCGGGGTTTGAGTCCTGACTTCCAAACCACCGTCTGGTTGCTTAGCAACGGAGCGGCTCTCCTAACTTGAGGTGAAATACATCTTAGAGGCACTCAAGTAAAGGATTTGCTAGAGCAGAACAAAAACAGTTGTGGAAGAGTCTGTTAGAGGAAATGGCGGGCAGATCTCTTGGTTTCCTGAGTGTTAAACTAATTTCTGCTTTGCCCGGACCGTCTGCCACATCCATCTTGGAGTCGTCCGCCTCCCCACCTCCCTTCTTCTCCATAGCAATTCAATTTCCTTCATCGTTCCTGCTGCTGTCATAGTGACGGGTACAGAGAGCTTCTGATTGTATCCTAGAGAAGGCGTTTTATATACAGAATATCGTCAAGTCTTTAAAATAAATTTAAACGCGCCTGACAGCGATATCGCTAAACCGAAAACTGGGTCGTGAGTTTGGCTGAGAGATTCTTAATTTAGCAGCATTGCAGTCGTTAGCTTTGACGTAGTGATGACGGGATATACGTCACGAAAATTAATTAGCGATTATCCCTTCCTTTGTGTAATAATGATGATGGTGATGCAACAGACAGAAATCATCCCTGATATAGCGATACACCAGGCGTGTGCGAGCTTTGCCAGCAATGGCAGAGTGTCTTTTGTCATTGCCCTTCATCTCAGTCGAGCTTCAGGTTGCCAAGGAGATTTCCGCAAGATGGTCGCCGTTATAGAAGCGAACAGGGGCGATTTACAATCTACCAATACAACTGTAAAATCTGACTCGTAGAAATCCGTTGACTTAAATTCATTGCTCCTATGTTTTACTTCTTTAATTTCTTTATTATGACTGCACACTCGATGAAAGAGAGCCTCTAATTGGTCAGACTGTCTTACTGTTTTTAAGGGAAGACTCCACTGAAAATCATGAAAATTTTTACAAATTGTTTTTAGCTATTTCACTTATTCAGAATTTATATTTTCATACCCCAAATGGATTCAGCTCAATTCTGATTACAAATACTCGTATGTTTACACTTTTTAAATTAAGGCTGGAAGGGGGCGTGGAATTTAAAGAGCTGTCAAAATTGTTTTTCATCGAAGAATTCTTTTTTAAAATGTCTGATTACAAATCTAGTAACTTTTTGTTGGCTCCCTGAAGTTACTAGATGAATGTAGCGGAGGAGAATATTAATTTACATAAATATTCATTTTATTTTCAAATCTATTTTTCTGTGTTCATTTTTGTTGATTCAACACCAACTTTCTTATGCCAAATATTAATCAATCTGGATGAAATTTGTACTGCAAGTATTTATGAGGTAGCTGCATGTTTCTATGCATTTATTTTGTGAGAAATGTTGCTAGTTTATTTTATTAATATTTTTCTTAATGCTGCTAGTTTATTTTATTAATATTTTTTCTTAAGAAAAAATATTAATAAAATAAACTAGCAGCATTTCTCACAAAATAAATGCATAGCATGCAGCTACCTCATAAATACTTGCAATAAAAATTTCATCCAGATTGATTAATATTTGGCATTAGAATGTTGGTGTTGAATTAACCAAAATTAACGCAGAATAATAGATTTGAAAATAAAATGAATATTTATGTAAATTAATATTCTCCTCTGCTACATTCATCTAGTAACTTCAGGGAGCCAACAAAAAGTTCTTACCGCTTAAGTGACATATTGATTTTACTGCTTTAGGCTTTTAACATATTATTTTTAGAGACGTTCAATATAGTAATAATTATAAATTGGAAACTTACCACTGCAATTTCACCTAAATTGCAATGTTAATTATTGTTTTTAAATATTTGCAAACATTAAGTAAACTCTGCAACTCCACTGAAGTTACTGCATTCGTGATGCAAGTAACATTAAGGAAGCCGTGAAAAAATCAATAAGATTCCAGATGCCGATGTTATTACTGCAATATGTTATATAAATAATATTGTTAAAATATTAAAATGAAAAATAAATCATTACATAACCTTATCGTTTGTTTTAAGTTCGCATTTATAGACTGGGGGGAAAAAAAGACAGACGTATATCACGGCCTGCTAGAGTATAGTAAACACAGAAAACATTTTAAAGCAACAATGTTGAAGATAGATATTTTTGTTTTGCAAATTTGCCGTCATTGAACAGAAACCAAGATGGAGATTTCATTGCAACTAATTAGAATTTCCTCTTTCAGGTATGTAATAAACGATCTTCGCACAAAATAATGTACGATACACGAGCGGTATGTTTTCTTTCAATTCTCGGAAATTAAAAAAGCTCAACTACGTTTCGCTTTTTCAAACTTTTCCTCGAATATGAAAACTTCAACATACCGCTCTTGTAACGCATATTACTATTACAGTTCCAAAATTTTGCGACACACTCAATGGGGCTGCTCGACACACCGGTTGGGAATTCCTGTGTAAAAATCACTTGCCAATTATTGGGAAAACAATATTATTTTGAAAAGACATATACAGGACCATGACAAATACAATAAGAACCACGACAACAAGGACGACGTTAATGTTACGACAAGGGCAACGAAGACCCCTAAAAGGGTCACGACAAAGACACCAAGGACCACGAGCATCACTATAATGGTCACGACAAGGACAACAAGGATCATTTATAAGGATCAAGACATGAATAACGAGCACCACGATAAGAACCATGGCATGTACCACAAGGACCATAATCTGGACCACGACAAGGATCACGACATGGGCCATGGTGCTTTTTGTAATTCGTATCGTGATCATTATTGTGATCCTTGTCAATATTCTTGTCGTTGACCTTGTCGTGGTCATTGTCTTTGTCATTGTCCTCATCAATTCTTGTCTTTGTCCTTATCCTGGTATTAGTCTTTGTGATCGTTAATAATAATAATAATAATAATAATAATAATAATAATAATAATAATAATAATAATAATCTATACTAATAATAAATCCGTAGCCGAAATGTTTCTGGTAATTTTCGATTTTCCAAAAATAATTGGTCCTAACATATATAATTAACCACCCTGAAACCGAAAATCGCTTTTTTGACATTTTTGTTTGTATGTATGTCTGTCTGTCTGTCTGTCTGTCTGTCTGTCTGTCTGTCTGTATGTTTGTTACCTTTTCACGCGATAATGGCTGAACGGATTTCGATGAAAATTGGAATATGAATTAAGTTCGTTGTAACTTAGATTTTAGGCTATATTGAATTCAGAATGCATTATTTAAAAGGGGGGTTACAAGGGGGCCTGAATTAAATAAATAGAAATAACTCGCTTATTATTGATTTTTGTGGAAAATGTTACTTAACAAAAGTTTCTTTACAAATAATTTCCGATAAGGTTTATTCCTTGAAAAATTTTGATAGGACTGATATTTAATGAGATAAATGAGTTTTAAAATTAAAATAACTGCCATCTAAGGCCGTGTAATGAATTAAAAAACAAATGACTTCGTCTATAAGGGGCCTTGGACAGCAACAATCGAAAGCTATGAAAGATAGCCAACAGAGAATGTTTCTGTGTTTGTATGAAGTAATATCGGAAGCTAAATTAACCGATTTGTATAATTAATTATTATTTCACCATTGGAAAGTGTAGTTTCTCTAGATGGACATAATGCTATAATGTTATTACAGTAACTTCTGAGTGAATCGAGGACAGGTAAGATTAAAATAGCTTCTTATGCACAGAAAACTTGATAGGCTATTCTGTACATTCGTTTCCTGTATTTCGTAAAATTATTTTTATGACCAAATGAGTGGTCTCTGGATCAACATGATCGCATTTTAATTATGCAAATACAATTTAAATTAAGTAACATAATAAACGATTTATCCTTATATCAAACACGAATGTTCCCTGGATCAAAATGTTTTTTTTAATTATGTAATTACTTTATATTTATTTCTAACGGGTGCAGTGGAGCGCACGGGTACGGCTAGTAATAATAATAATAATAATAATAATAATAATAATAATAATAATAATAATGATAATAATAATAATCCATCCTGTAATTCCTTAACATAGTTTATTACAGTTTAGTTAGTATTTTGAAGCTAAAAATGTGTTGTGAATTTCTTATTTGCTTGATACACATTTTGTTTTTGATTTGTAAGTACAAAATTACATTTTCCTTACGATTTATGACAATAATTGTTACAAATCACGCCACTCTTGTAAATTCTTCAAGACTATACATTAGGATGCATAATATTAAACTGTAAAGAATCAAATTTCTATAGTCGTATGATGTGTAACAATTTTTTTGTGATAGCCACCGGCGTAGTTCAGTCAGCTAAGGCGCTTGCCTGCCGATCCGGATTTGCGTTCGAGCGCGGGTTCGATTCCCGCTTGGGCTGATTACCTGGTTGGGTTTTTTCCTAGGTTTTCCCCAACCATAAGGCAAATGTCAGGCAATCTGTGGTGAATCCTCGGCCTCATTTCGCCAAATATCACCTCGCTATCACCAATCCCATCGACGCTAAATAACCTCGTAGTTGGTGCAGCATCCTTAAATAACCAAGTAAAAAAAAAAAAGATTGCGATAAGTGAGTAAAAATGATGTAATTTTCAGTTAAGAATTGAAAAACAAAATCTGTACAAAGCAATTAACAACACATTTTTAGGTTCAGAACACTAGCCAATTAAAGAAATGATATTTCTGAATAGTTCATTCTCTGTTTGTAATATTCTTTTACCCTTAAAATTAAAGACAAAAAAGGTATTTTATTAACAACTTTAAATAAGTGTGACTCTGAAAATATTAGGACATACGTTTATATGCCATTTTTTGCTCAGAATATCTTCGGAAATATGCTCCGTTAGTGACGGTAAATCCTCGTGAATCATCCTGTATATTACTAATTCAGTCAGCCGTCTTATATCAGTATCGCACACGCCTTTCCTTAGCTGGCGGCCGGGGTTCGACTCTCGGCGATTCTCAATGAAATTTATCTTCTTCCAACGGAATTGTATATTCCCTTGTCTTGTGATTTTCTTGTGTTGTCTCAGAAATGGAGTTGTGTCGTGCTGACCTCACATTCAATGAGGTACGCATTCTGGAGCTCTCCAATATTAAATTTAGCAATGAATTTAACCCGGTGGTACATGGAAGGGCACAAAGAGAAGAAGATGTTACTAACATAATTGTAAATGAATGTAGATAGATTGAAATAAGTGACAACGGAAATTTCATGGAAGTTGTATCTGATATTCTGTGCACGAAGTGACTTTTTGTGTAGTGGTTGCGGTCCTCTCTGTTCGGTACACTCGCAAGCGAACGCGTCCCTGCACCCCGAGGACATCCAGAATGTCGGCCGCATTTTGCTAATGGAGCCCAGATCATATAAAAAAATAAAATTGAAAAAACGTTTCTGATATCCAGTCTCGTACGAATACGTTGAAAATAGAATGTACAATATTATGAAATGATGAAAATCTCCTTGGGGATATTGTTCTGTCCCGGCACTTAACACAGCGTATCTTCAGGGCAAAACTGTGCAATAGCCTACATGTGATGTACAGGGTGCGGCATTTAACGTTTCCCATTTTAAGTTGGCGATTCTGTTCACATTGTTGGTAAAAACATGTTTGCAAACACAGGGATTCGGTGTAGCAAAGCCTTGGATTTAGTTAGCCACATCCCAACACAGGGATTCGGTGTAGCAAAGCCTTTATTTAACCACGGAACGTTGGCGGGTGCAACAGCGCATTTTCTGTGTTGAACAGTTTGTTTCAACCAAGTCAATTGTTGCTGTCCAGCGCGAGTTTAGGCGGATTTTTGGTGATAATCAACGTGGAGTTGCACCATCACGAAAAATAATCAGTGTGTGGGTGCGTCAGTGGCGTGAAACGGGATCGGTTCAAAACGAAGCTCGAGTTCGTCAGAAAACGGCGCGGACTCCTGATAATGTCGAACGTGTGAGAACGGCTCTGCAGAGAAGTCCGTATCGTTCCGTGCGGCGTCATTCCCGGATCATGAATTTCTCGGACAGAAGTGTGCGAAGAATATTACACAATTATTTGCACTTCCATCCATATAAACTCCAGGTCGCACAAAAATTAACAGTAGTAAACAAAGCCCTGCGCGTCCTATGTTGTCAGAGAATGCTGCAATTGTTTAACACTCACAATGACTTTCACAGCTGCCTGATAATTAGTGACGAAGCAAATTTCTGTCTCAATGGTTATGTAAACAAGCAGAACTTTCGTTATTGGGCCCCACAAAATCCACGTGAAATCTTTGAACGACCACTACACAGTCCTAAGGTCGTAGTCTGGTGTGCAGTTGCAGCACAGGTATCATTGGTCCTTACTTTTTCGAGGACGATAATGGTGCTGCGGTGACTGTGAACTCTGAGCGTTACAACATAATGTTGACAACTTTTTTCCTGCCTGAGTTGAGACGCCGTAACTGGAACATTCAGCGCCTGTGGTTTCAACAGGATGGAGCCACATCCCATACAGCACGTGTTACAATGAACACACTTCGTGCTGCTTTCCTTGGGCGACTTATCTCCAGATTAGGTGACATTCAGTGGCCCTCTGTTTCCCCTGATCTCACTGCACCAGACTTCTTTTTGTGGGGGTATCTTAAGAGTAAGGTGTACGGTCGTATCCTTCATGACATCGAGGACCTTAAAACCGCGATTCGTGAAGAAATTGCTGATGTTACACCTGAAACATTGCGGCGAGTAATGGCCGGTGTGCAGGGAAGATTGCAACAATGCATTGACGCCAATGGAGGACATCTTAAAGACATTATTTTCAAAACATAAGATGTATACTGTAATTCCAAGATTATAATGGTTGTAAACTGATTAATTTCTTGTAATTTACTTGTAAATTAAATAAGTTATGGGGGTTTGAAAATAGGAAACGTTAAATGCCGCACCCTGTATTATATATCATTCTTTTTTTACTGTCTTGTAAGAACTATAGACATGTCTTGCAATGATGCAAGAAATCTACTTTCAGATTTTCTAAGAAATACATGCTCTGAGTTTCCTTGGTAACGAAATATTTCTGATAATAAGCTTTCACACCAGCGAATAGGGATTATAAAAAATGGACACTGAGCGAAATTTCCTGTGTTTTGTTTCTCTGTGCGCCAGCGTTTAGTTCCACTTTCAAGCGCTAGAGGCTAGTGTAATCGAGCATACGCTAAGATAATAATTGAGAATAGAGTTGTGACACAGGATTCAAACATCGCCTACCTTATTGCATAATCTAGTAACGCTTTGCTTCAAATAAATTCAAGTTAACGGCTTTTCCTTATTTCTCAGTGACAAAATAGTCGTAATAATAATATTTTATATTTCAGATATAATATATTATATTATAAAATAATATAATTCATTATAAAATTAAGTATCGAATTCGTTTAATATTTGTATATGGTTTTACTTCTCATAGGGGTTTTGTTTTTCAATTTTCAGCGCTATCAAATCATTACATATTTTAATTGTTGTTGGGGTCAACGTCTCAACTCTCATTATGAAGGAACTCTAGAGTCTAGACATTACAGTTAATGACGGATTTATTATTTTATAGATCCAATTTATTTTATTTGAGTACATAATGTAATCAGATGTATCAATTATATGTGTTATATTTCCGCTCTGTCGACTGCTAGCTGGTGTGATGTCAGCGCCATCTCTAGGGAGAAAGCAGAATCTCACGCTCTAGCTGGGTTGAAGGTCATTGAAATCAGTCCGGCTACATCAAAGGTACCGACGCGAAGTGTCCATTCTTTATAATCCCTATTCTCTGTTCACACTGTGGATAGCGATATCTCCTAAATTATTCATCGTCTTTTGTTAATATTCAGTAATTATGTGCTACTTTATCAAGGAATAATGCACATGAAACATGGCACATTTATTGATAAAAGAAACTTGTTTTATTAACAAAAACGTAGGATTAACGATTTGTTCATTTAAGGGGTAGTTACAGCTTAAAACAGTAAATTTTTTTTGGAAATATTCAACATTTTTTTCCTCCATTACTGTATATTGTACAATAATGAGAATTGGTATGTGTGAAACACTGTTCTTCTGCTATGTGAAAAAAATATTTTTACGATTTAAAAAAATATTTATTTATTTATTTATTTTTCAAAATTCATAATAGTGGTAGTTCACTGTGCAGTGATGAAGCTTTTCCCTCATAACTCATAAACTTGTTAACTTTTTCATGTTGTCTTTTATTTTATTGCTGAAAGTCATGTTTACAATATCATACTGTTTCAACAACATCCCTTAAAAGATAATATTTTTTTTTATTTTGTGTCACAAGAAAATATTGATATTTGACTATTTTATATTAATTTATTTTTTATCAGACAATCTATCAAAGGTAGAGAAGTGATCTTGCATCATATTGTAGATATGACATGCATAAATACACACAAAACATTTCATCACAGAATGGTAGTTATGTGGGAAACGCTTCAACACTGCACAGTGAACTGAATTTTGAAGAAAAAAAAATATTTTTTTTAAATCGTAAAAATATATATATATATTTTTTCAAATAGCGGAAGGACAGTGTTTTACACTTACTAATTTTCATTATCGTACAAAATACAGTAATGGAGGAAAAAAAATGTTGAATATTTCCAAAAAATTTACTGCTGTAAGCTGTACCTAACCCCATAAAAGCCAAATATTTTTCAATGTGAAAATTTTCTGGCCTTGGCATTTGGTCAAACTTTCAGTTTATTATCTCCTGCCAGTCGCAGATTAGGCTACTTGCTAAACAATTTTTTATTGTTTAAAATATTTAGTGGTGTACTACTTTACGAGATAATATCGAAATATTAGACCTATTACAAATCTTGTTTAACAGTCGAACATCAAATTTAAAAAATCACCAATTATTTATTAGACTACACTACAAAAGTCCTCAACAAATAGAAACTTATCACTGTTAAGAATGTGTTCTAAACTTAGTGGTTTATATAAAGCAGGGTAAGGTTGCCTAATTCCGTGACATATTTAATAAAGTCCATATTTATGCCAAAATTGTAATAAAAATGTTCAAATAACACCTAAATGACGTTATTTGGACCTTCAGCTACAGTTTTTACAACACTCAGTGTCAACAGTTTCACAAGTTTGATTTATGATTCTTCATTGTTATACAGTGGCTCCTAAATCCGTGACAGGGATCCAAATTCCGTGATAGTGGTTTCCTAATTCCGTGAGTGATATCCTAATTCCGTGATACTAAAATAATCCTCATTAACTGCTCAGAAAACAAACGTGTATTTGGAGAAACACTTTAAAGTCATGGCATATTGTTTTAATATGGATTAAGCAATAAATTACAACATAGAAAAAGGGCCTAAGCGACAAATTTAATAGAAAATACTTGTGTAACTACAGGAATACATATTACATATTATTATATTATAAACAAAATTAACTGAAAGTTAAATTCAGTACAAAATTAAATTTGAATAAATTGAATTATAACACAATTATTTCTCATTATTTATATTCCTGACAACAGCAGTAATTAAGTTATATGCCCTATTATTGTATTATAATTATAATTGATGATTTCTATTATTATTTCCACGAACTATTTTCTTTCATATACATTAATTTTCACAACTTAGCGTTGGCATCACTGGTCGAGTGAGCCAGGAAGGAGAAATATGAAAATAAATCCGAAAATGGGCAAGCTCTTGTAGCATTGTTATTGTCTCACAATGTTTAAATAATCATAGACTACACACTGATTCAGCTGACTATAATCTACAGTAATATATCATTTTTATAATGCTATATTAATTCTTACCTCAAATATAAACTGTTTCTTCAGGAGCGGTCACAAGATAAAGAAAAACTTACTGGTCAACCACCTTTCACTGAACAAAAGCTTCTGCAGTGACTGCTTCTATTCAAAAGGCGGGTAGTCAATACAATTGAAAAGAAGACATTTCTTGGTATCTGTTAGGTATTTCAAAAACTTAAAAGTCAGAGACCACAACTCCATGGCAGCAGTGGCGGCTGATTGACTGAGGCATGTGAGGCCGGGCCTCAGTCACTTGGCTTAACTGAAATCAAATTTTGTGTTTTTATATAATGTATTAGTTATTTGAATGAAGCATATATCGCTGTAGAAGCATTTGAAAACTTTGATGTACAAAGACCTGTTTTGCAGTAAAATTTGTTCCTGAGGCCGGGATCGCTCGTGCCGGGTCTGGCTTGTGATGTATATAGACCTGTTTTGCAGTAAAATTTGTTCCTGAGGCCAGAATCGTTCGTGCCGGGTCTGTCAATGCATTTCATGTCCTTTCGCGGGCTTTGAGTTTACGCTTAAAACGTTGTAGCTGAGGCACAATTCGGCTGGCCTGGTCAGGTTTCACTCGTCCCATCCATGGGCCGGCCTCAAAGATAGAGTGGGGTGGGAATAGCAGTGGTGATTTGTCTTCCTAACTAGGCCATAAATAAAAAAATTCCAGCTCTTTGGCAGGCAGAAACCCACTCGATTCTCTCCCCTTATGTCTCAGTTTATGACATAAGCGAGGGTGTTCTACTATTGTACTTGGTAGTACAGTAGTGAATCTGGGCCAATGTTGTTATGTATTTTGGGAAAATATAAACAGAAACAAATGAGAGAAATAATGCTGGTGCAGTTAATTCATTGTTAGAGTATCCTTTTTCGAGAAGAAATAATATTAAAAGAAAGGAAGTTTTAAATAAAGAAAGAGACTACCGAGATACCTACGACATCGCTGATAATTTTTCTGACACATAATCTTAAAACGCGAGTTTCTATTGCATCCTGGTATGGGCAACATAAATGGTTAAGTGGTAATGTGATGCAAAATAAACTTCTCTTGGCCTTGTTTGTTGCTGTCAAAGGAAAAAATTAAAAAGAAAAGAAAGAAAGGGGAATTTCAACACATAATATGGGTTGCTTCATCACACTGAAACAATCACTGAAACTCAGATCATAACAGCTTATTTGGTGAGTGAAATTATTATTTTTCATTGATAGTAATAAGAATAGACTAATAATAGTAATAATAATAACAATAATAATAATACAGTAATAATGATATTAATAATGTAATAATAATAATAATAATAATAATAATAATAATAATTAATATCATAAACAAACATTTCCTTTCGGAAATGTTTAAACTAGTTGCATCTGGCCTCACCGAGGATTTCGATCACCGGCCGCTACTGCATGGCAGTCAATTGAAATTTTATCACGGGATTAGGAGTATCACGGAATTAGAAAACTTTACCCTATGTGATCTAGATTTGAGAATTTCTTCTATTAAAAATATGAACTTTTTCTTATTAAAATATTGACGACTATATAAAATAATATTTTCATACGTTTTTACTACCTTTTTTGCCTGCTTATTTTAACTGTTATGAACGCCTAGACGTCCGGGCTCTACTGATAAGTTACTAGTTTCATCTACTCAATCTTTCTTGCTAACATTCTACTAAATAAAATAGAAAAGAACGTCACAGAATTAGCTGTAGGGACATCTAAAGTGCAGTTTAGTAATAAAGGGGGGAGGAAATAAAATATTCTGTACGATGAAACGCTGGCTGGGTGATACACACTTCAGCTAAAGCACTGGAGTTGAGTAGAGAGGTCAGTTTTGGAGGCGGACGTTGCATCGTAAAAATATGCTAAGCTCATAATGCTTCTCATGGGGGGGGGGGGGACAGAACAGCAGAATTAGTTTAGGGGACTGCCGCTGAGGAAATTAAGGGAGGTTATAGATGAAAGCACCTTGTGCAATAAGGCTGCACACAGCACAACTGAAAAACAAGACAGAGCTGACCGCAACAGAAATGAAGCCATAGCAACCGCCAGACATCAAGTTAGTCTGGATTTGCGGAAGCTCTAAAACTTTCGTTTGCATTGATATACAGGGTGGATCAAAAGAAGCCTGACGAACAATCTCTGATGTAGAGGGTTTTATTGTTGGAGTTATTGCTGCAAAATTTATACTACTTACTTACTTACCTACTTACTTACTGTACTTACTTACTTACTTACTTACTGGCTTTTAAGGAACGCGGAGGTTCATTGCCGCCCTCACATAAGCCCGCCATCGGTCCCTATCCTGAGCAAGATTAATCCATTCTCTATCATCATATCCCACCTCCCTCAAATCCATTTTTATATTATCTTCCCATCTACGTCTCGGCCTCCCTAGAGGTCTTTTTCCTTCCGGCCTCCCAACTAATACTCTATATGCATTTCTGGATTCACCCATACGTGCTACATGCCCTGCCCATCTCAAACGTCTGGATATAATGTTCCTAATTATGTCAGGTGAAGAATACAATGCTTGCAGTTCTGTGTTGTGTAACTTTCTCCATTCTCCTGTAACTTCATCCCTCTTAGCCCCAAATTGCTGTGGTCGTGCCAGAGAATCAGTCCCATTCCGAGGCTTATTTGGAGGATTCGTAACAAGCTGTTTTTTACGGTGATGGGTTGTTAGCCCTTCGCCCAACCCCCAAGCTGGAGGACCACCCCTCATCGGCTGTCCGCGACTGCTTATTCAATATATTCACAGCTACCCTCCATATCTGGAGGCCGTCTCCTCGATCCGCAACCTGAGGACGAGCCATGCCGTGGTAATAGGGACCCACAATACATGACAAAATTTATACAGTAAGTTTATTATTTGTAGAAAATTTGAGTTGTAAGGACTCAACTGTAAGTATGTAATATTGTCGGATTTTATTTTTTGATAGGTGTTTTGTAATTTTAAGATGTGGAGAACATACTTAATACTGTCCCATTACCTGGTTTCATTGATAAAAAATTTAAAAATACCAAGTTATCAAAAGTATTGGCATAGAACCTAGTTCCCCCCCCCCCATTATTTTGACTGCACTGTCATAACGGTAAGAAGATGAGCATGAATATACAGTTGGTGTGAAATTGTTAAGAGTAGAATATATAGATTGTAATGATTGTCCACTTTCGATTCAAACAGTTTGCCATAATTGAAAAATACAAATGTAGATATAGGGGTGAGTCGGGTAGTATCGGACATCGGGTAATATCGGACAGTGAGTTTCTTTCATCTACCACACGATGATTGTACCTCATTGACATGGTTACGTTTCTGTGATGTCGCATAGAGAAACGTAACCATGTCATTCAGGTACTACCATATGGTGGTAGATGAAAGAAACGCACTGTCCGATACTACCCGATGTCCGATACTACCCGACTCTCCCCTATTCATTGGCGAAAAATTAATTTTCATCAATTCTTACACTCTGTACAGATTTTATGTGAATTTCATTAGCAAAATTTCACCGAGCATTCAATTGAATATTTTCATACACAAATTGCATGCAGGGGTTTTTTTTTTTTTTTATTAACAGAGTTCGTATTGCATAATGTGTAGGCAATGTATATAATGTACGTTTGGATCTTGAATACTATCAATTTTATAACTTGAAAAAGAAGAAGAATTTATTAAATTTAGCATAGCGGGTTACGTAGTTGAAGAGATCCTTCTGTTGTCCAAAAATTACTGTTTTAATATAGGTATTCTATACTTATTTTCATTTGTTTACATTTCATTACACTATCACTAAAACAAATGTTACATTATTCACTCTTCAAAATTGTACATAATTTTTCCAGGTTAGAAATATTTGCTAAAACAAATTTTTTAATGTAGTCATCCGCAAAAAATCAAATAGTTACCATACATAAAGGACAGATGTGGAATTAAAATTAACCCAAACTTATGAGTCACATGTAATAGTTCTACTGAAAACAAGCCAATTTTACTGCATTCATAAAATTCATTATAGCCATATAATTTCTTTATCAGTCTTTCAAGTTTATTTTCAACTCTATTTAAAGTGTATTTTCTTGCTTTATTACGCAATCATTCGCCAAAAGTAAAGTAGTTGCGCCATTTTCGTAAATTTTACAACTTGCCAACTTTTCTTGTGAATTGAAGGGTTCAGAGCTATAGTGGGCCAAGCGCCAATTATTAAACACTGAGAAAGCAAGGGTTAAAGTTAAGTGAATATCATAGTTTAATGAAGATTGACATATCATTTAGTTTTAATGTGTATATTTTATATTACTTGCTATATATTTCCATTGAATTATGGTAATAACTTCATTTTAACCCTTGTTTTCTACGGTTTTAGTAAATGGCGCTTGGCCCACTGTGGTTCTGAACCCTTCAATTTAACTATCAATATTAATAATAATAATAATAATAATAATAATAATAGTAATAATAATAATAATAGTAATAATAACATGAAATTGAAGGGTTCAAACCATAGTGGGTCAAGCGCCATTTATTAAAAACGGAGAAAGCAAGGGTTAAAGTTAAGTGAATATCATAGTTTAATGAAGATTTACATATCATTTAGTTTCAATGTGTATACTTTATATTAGTTGCTATATGTTTCCATTCAATTATTGTAATAACTTCATTTTAACCCTTGTTTTCTACGGTTTTAGTAAATGGCACTTGGCCCACTATGCTTCTGAACCCTTCAATTTCATTAGCAATATTAATGATGATGATGATGATGATGATGATATAAACATGAGGAAGACAAAAAGGAATTGGCTGGGTCACTAGTTGAGATGAAACTGCCTGCTGAAGGATGCACTGGAAGGAATGGTGAACGGGAGAAGAGTTCTGGGCAGAAGAAGATTATAAGATGATAGACGACATTAAGATAATATATGGCCCACACCTGTGGAGTAACGGTTAGCGCGTCTGGCCGCGAAATTAGGTGGCCCGGGTTCGATTCCCGGTCGGGGCAAGTTACCTGGTTGAGGTTTTTCCCGGGATTTTCCCTCAACCCAATACGAGCAAATGCTGGTAACTTTCGGTGCTGGACCCCGGACTCATTTCAGCGGCATTATCACCATCTCATTCAGACTCAAAATAACCTAAGTTGTTGATAAAGCGTCGTAAAATAACCTACAAAAAATTGAGATATATGGGTGATATGAAGAGACAAAGAGGAAGGCAGAAAACAAAGACTGGAGAATGCTGGGTTTGCAGTGAAAGACCTGCTCTTGGGCAGAACACTATGATTTTTTTTAAGTACACTAGGCTTTCAGTTTGAACATTTTCATACATATATGCAGTTTATTTTTATTATATATGGATTACGTTTTATGTGAATAATTCCGTGATAAATTGACTTCTAGATAATGAATATAAACAGTCTTCAATATTTCATGAGAGGATGTACATCGGTATAGTCCACACCTGTGGAGGAACGGTTAGCGCGTCTAACCGCGAAACCAGGTGGCCCGGGTTCGATTCCCGGTCGGGGCAAGTTACCTGGTTGAGGTTTTTTCCAGGGTTTTCCCTCAACCCAATATGAGCAAATGCTGGGTAACTTTCGGTGTTGGACTCCGGACTCATTTCGCCGGCGTTATCACCTTCATCTCATTCAGACGCTAAATAACCTAAGATGTTGATAAAGAGGTGGCCCGGGTTCGATTCCCGGTCGGGGCAAGTTACGCGGTTGAGGTTTTTTCCGGGGTTTTCCCTCAACCCAATATGAGCAAATGCTGGGTAACTTTCGGTGTTGGACTCCGGACTCATTTCGCCGGCGTTATCACCTTCATCTCATTCAGACGCTAAATAACCTAAGATGTTGATAAAGAGGTGGCCCGGGTTCGATTCCCGGTCGGGGCAAGTTACGCGGTTGAGGTTTTTTCCGGGGTTTTCCCTCAACCCAATATGAGCAAATGCTGGGTAACTTTTGGTGTTGGACCCCGGACTCATTTCACCGGCATTATCACCTTCATCTCATTCAGACGCTAAATAACCTAAGATTTTGATAAAGCATCATAAAATAACGTACTAAAGTAAAAAAAAAAAACATCGGTATACGGTCCTAAACCAAATTTGTTTCAATGTCGGGACTGTTAAAAACTTGTATTTTCCCGAAAACCTCGAAATCGACTGTTTGTAGCCTGGCAGTGTTTTGTTTTTATGCCTCGTACATCGAGAAATAAAAAAGGAAGTCATCGAAATGCTGTGGAACACGTCACGTAAGAGAAGTAGGTGGGATTTGCCGTCACTGCACGGCCTGGTGTTGTGCAATACTCCGGAGGCCACGCATATTTCTCTCGTGACACGGTTTCAATTGACTCCTCCACGCCGCGCCGCACTGCATCTTGGCCCAAATCCCGACACGAGCCTCCCTGCGCTGTGTGGTCTTGGCTCCTCTTCCTGGAGGACGTCGCGTCGCTCCACACTTGTCTACGTGAAGGATGATGGCGGGTCTCCAGCCGTTTCAACAGAACATAATGTTTCCGCCATTATGTAATGGATAAGCTCTTTCGATCTTTGTCGTCACTTCTGCGGTGCCTACATTGGAAAAGTAACTGCAATAAAATTACAAGAAAATAAAACCGCCTTTCCTTAGCCCTCTAAATTCTGTTTCTGTTCGCTCATGGTTTTATTTTCTGAAGCCCACTTCTGTTTAATAATAAATTCATTCAATTAATTTTTTAATATACATCTTGATTACACAATTTTTAACACTATATCACTTCGGAAAACGTATTAGGTGTCTTTCTCGTATTAAATTTTACATTACCTCGTTAACATGTTTCAGCCTCTTATAGGCCATCTTCAGAAGTGGTTGTTGCTAGTCTTGGCGCCTTTTGTTTGTGTTTCCTATGACGGTGTGTTTGTGTAGTGTAATGTGGAGTCAAAGAGTGTGTGTGTTCTGAAATTGAGTTGTATGTTGAGAAATTCATTTGGATGTGTTTTTGTGTGTTTATATATTTCATATTGTTCTAGTGTGTTTAGTTTCTGGCTTTTTGTATGTATGTATGTATGTATGTATGTATGTATGTATGTATGTATGTATGTATGTATGTATGTGTATGTATGTATTTATTCACACTGCAAGTGGATATATATCCGGTAGCAGTGGTAACTAATTACACTCAATAATGACAATAATAAACAATTAATAATAAATTAATAATAATTAATACTACTACTACTACTACTACTACTACTACTAATAATAATAATAATAATAATAATAATAATAATAATAATAATAATAGGGAGCATCCTTAATTAAATGAAGCACGAACACTTAAAATAGCACTTAAAGTAAATCTAATTTGTATCCTAAACCTGAGTTCGAACTAAAACCCACGAGTATGATATGTTCATACATGCACAAGTACCTTTCAGCACTACAATCATTTCGCTGACAACTCACTCACTGCACTGGAACTACGACACATTTCACTGATTCTATCCTGTTTTCACTAACACTTCAAAAACATTTCACTGTTTTCGTTGAATGTGTAGAATTTCCATGTCTGTGTTGATGTCTCTGTAGGTGTGGTTGGCATTTGTGATGTGTTCTGCATATGTGGAAGTGTTATGTAGTTTTGTTATGGTTGTGATGTGTTTTTTGTAACGTGTTTGAAATGATCTGCCTGTCTGTTCTATGTAGAAGTTGTTGCAGGTGTTACATTTGAGTTTATATACGCCTGTGTGGTTGTATTTGTTTGTTTGTGTTGTTTGTGTGTTGAGATGCTTTTGTAGAGTAGGCTATTATCTATTCTTTCTACTTCGTCTTTTTTATGCGCTTTTACTTCTCCGTATGTCATGTTTCAATGGTGTTTTGGTAAAAACAGATTCATAAAAATGAGTTTTGAGATAAATGGAAATAAATTTCGGACCCTTATTGTAAATAATTTTCTACACGGAAAAAACACATCGAATGCTAGGGTTTTATACACCCACTGTAGAATTTCATTTGTGTATTCAGCTGGGAAACCAAACTCGATTTGCACAAAAAAATCACTTAACCCCTTTTACCCGAATACCATCAGTTTTTTTTTTTTTTACATTCTTTATTTCTTGACATGATTTATTTTGTATTCTATTTCTCTTTTCACTTTTTTTTTCGGTAAATTGTTGCACAGGTATTTGTAAACTGACATAGTTTCGTGAAAGAATTACCGTGACAAAATTTTCCAGGTCTCGAACTGCAGACCTATTTATTTAGCTGGGACGTCAGTCGACAAGAGAAGTGGATCTCGAGTCTGCCATCTCGAGATACATTACCTCTCCTGCCGTCATCGCGTGCAATCCATCTTACTCGTCTTTCTTTTCCATTTCTTTTACTTCTCGATGGGTATAAAAAACGACAGACATAGAACAAGACGGTCCTTACATCACGCTATCAGACCCATCTCAGAAACGGGCACAGAAAAGTGTTTATAAATGCAACTGTTTATCTTGGATTTCCTTATTAATAACTCCAACATCGTGCCTGGCGTATCCTCTCGCCGTAATGATTTTGTATGTGTAGTTCTGTTACTATGCTTTCTACTCATGTCTATCAATAGAAACTACTTCTATTTAATGATGTTTGAGTTTCACATTCAGCTGTATATTGTATGGGGCAGGAGTTCCTAATCTTTCGAATATCAGGTTTATACTTCATTCTACCGGAACCCTAATATGTTTTTGTTCGAGATCGTGCGTATTTGCTTGGTTTCCGCACAAAACCAATCCGCGGAAAGTCCAAAATTCCACATTCAGTATTCCCAACCTAACACACATAACAATTTCCCTTTTCTTACCGCTTAAGTGACATAGTGATTTTACTGCTTTAAGCTTTTAACATATTACTTTTAGAGACGTTCAATATAGTAATAATTATAAATTGGAAACTTACCACTGCAATTTCACCTAAATTGCAAAGTTAATTATTGTTTTTAAATATTTTCAAAAATTAAGTAAACTCTAAATCATTACGTAACCTTACCGTTTGTTTTAAGTTCGCATTTATAGACTGGGGGGAAAAAAAGACAGACGTATATCACGGCCTGCTGGAGTATAGTAAACACAGAAAACATTTTATAGCAACAATGTTGAAGAAAGATATTTTGGTTTTCCGAAGTTGCCGTCATTAAACAGAAACCAACATGGAGATTTCATTGCAACTAATTAGAAATTCGTCATTCAGATATGTAATAAACGATCTTCGCACAAAATAATGTACGATACAAGAGCGGTATGTTTGTTTTCATGATCTCGGAAATTAAAAAAGCTCAACTACGTTTCGCTTTTTCAATCTTTTCCTCGAACATGAAAACGTCAACATACCGCTCTTGTAACGTATATTACTATTGTGCGAGATCGTGCGTATTTGCTTGGTTTCCGCACAAAACCAATCCGCAGAAAGTCCAAAATTCCACATTCAGTATTCCCAAACTAACACACATAACAATTTCCCTCTTCTTACCGCTTAAGTGATGTCATATTGAATTTACTGCTTTAGGCTTTTAACATATTACTTTTAGAGACGTTCAATATAGTAATAATTATAAATTGGAAACTTACCACTGCAATTTCACCTAAATTGCACTGTTAATTATTGTTTTTAAATATTTGCAAAAATTAAGTAAACTCTAAATCATTACATAACCTTACCGTTTGTTTTAAGTTCGCATTTATAGACTGGGGGGAAAAAAAGACAGACGTATATCACGGCCTGTTGGAGTACGTTTCGCTTTTTCAAACTTTTCCTCGAACACGAAAACTTCAACATACCGCTCTTTAAACGCATATTACTATTATACATCTTGACAACAACAAACACGCAGACAACATCATATATTGGCACAGATACGTAGTTGACATACTACTAATATACAAAAGAACAAAAGACAGATCCAAAACCTACATCAACACATAAACAAAATACACCCAAAGCTACATTACACATTGGAAATTGAAAACAACAAATTCATAAATTTTCTAGACATCACAATAACAAAAACCCACAACAACGACACACATACACAACACATCCAACCACCCAACACAACACAAACAAGCTGCATTCCGAACAGTGGTATACAGATTACTTAACATACCAATGAACCAACAGGATTACAACGAAGAGCTAAACACAATCAAATACATAACACAAGAAAACGGATACAATCCTAACATAATAGACAACATAATATGTAAGACAAAACATAATCACAAAAAAACATAAGAATATAATACAAAAACAAGAACAGAAGAAATACATCACACTAACATAGGAAAACAAAAACACACACAAGATTGCAACCTCATTCAAGAAATTAAAGTACAACATCGCATACAGAACAAATGACACTCTACAAAAACATCTCAACACACAAACAACACAAACAAACAAATACAACCACACAGGCGTATACAAACTCATTTGTAACACCTTCAACAACTTCTACATAGGACAGACAGGCAGATCATTTCAAACACGTTACAAAGAACACATCACAGCCATAACACAATTACAAAACACCTCCACAAATACAGAACACATCACAAATGCTAACCACACCTACAGAGACATCAACACAGACATGGAGATACTGCACATCCAACCAATAAGCCAGAAACTAAACACATTAGAACACTATGAAATATACAGACACACAAAACACACCCCAATGAAATTGTTAACACACAACTCAATTTCTGAACACACACACTCTTTGACTCCACATTACACCACACGAACACACCCTCACAGGAAAGAAAACAAAAGGCGCCAGGAGCAACAAGGACCAGTTCTGAGGATGACCCATAATAGGTCGAAACATGTAAACAAGGTACGATGCAATTTAACACAAGAAAGTCATATAATACATATTCCTAAAATGTTTTGTATAATTTAAACCCTTATACGTGTTTTCTCATTAAATATTTGCATAATGCAGTGAATTAAACATCCTTAATTACCTAGAAAAGGCCTTTGACACAGTGGATTGGAATAAACTGATGGGAATCCTAAAGAAAATTGGCATAGATTGGAAAGAGAGGAGGCTGTTCAGTAACCTCTATATGAAGCAACGAGTCAAAGTCAGGATAGGAGAAGAAATGTCAGAAGGAAGTGAAATAGGGAGAGGAATACGACAAGGATGCCCTTGATCACCTACCCTGTTCAACATCTAACTTATTTGGAGGATTTAGTGAAGAACCATTTTAAGAACATTGGAGGAGTGATAGTAGGGGGAACAAGCATAAAATGTGTAAGATGTGCTGATGACGTGGCGTTGTTAGCAGAAGAGGAGATGATACTAAGGGATATGCTACTGGAGCTAAATGACAGCTGTGAGCAGTATGGAATGAAGATAAATGCCAACAAGACGAAGACCATGATTATAGCAAGAAAAGTAAAGAAGGTAAACTTGCGAATTCTAAATGAGGCAGTAGAGCAAGTGGACAGCTTCAAATAGTTGGGGTGTACTATAAGCAGTAACATGAGCTGCTGCCAGGAAGTCAAAAGGAGGATAGCAATGGGAAAGGAAGCTTTTAATAGAAAAAAGGCATCTTCTGCGGACCACTGGAAAAAGAACTAAGGAACACACTAATGAAGTGCTTTGTGTGGAGTGTGGCACTTTATAGGGCAGAAACATGGCATTTACGACGAAATAAAGACTAGCGATTAGAAGCATTTTCATTGCAAAATCCATAGTGATACCGGTAGTTATAGCGAAGTTGGGAATGCGTTTAGTTTGAAGGTAGCACAACAGATCGTAACAGGTCGCAGTGCTGGGCCATAGTGCCCCCTTCCGTAAATTCAGTTCTATTCCAACGATTAAAACAGCTGAAGCAATAAATAGACATAGACTGGTAGACTGTTTCACAAGTTACATTGAATCATACGATGCGTTTTAATAAAGAAACAGTCATTTCTAAGACGAGGATGTCATGGTTCTTCGTCGAAATATTCATGTGAATCCATCATTGTAGCTGTCTCAGAGGTTTCAAATTCCGGGTCCAGATTATTCTAGATTATTTTACCTCATACTAGTCTTTAAAACGGAAATACATACTGTTATATGATCTGCGCTCTTTGTTTATACGGTACTAAAATAAATAACTAATCCAATTAATTAATATTATTTCGTTTATAACTAGTATTTACTAATTTAATGTAATGTTACTATCATATTTATGTAGTAGGTCATGTTTGTTTGTACCGTTGCTATGTAAAACTTTTGTTATTTATTTGTTCATTTATTTATATCATTTAGTTTAGCTCCCAGCCTTCATTTATTTGTGATTATTCAGTCATTTGTTTGTTGCAATTATACGTTATTTCTCGCAGCTTATATTGTAATAATACATGTGCGCATGCCCTGCTCTTTATCGTAGCGAATCTCTTTAACATTTTAGCTATTCAATAGAGGTTGCATGACAAAAAATCATTTCCTGTTGTGAAACGGTAACCTGGAGGACACATGAATGAGCCAGGAACAGAAAATTTTAAAATAGCTTTCATTATAGAGGCCAAATTGACTCGTGTCACACACCCCAACTTTTACATCAAGGACTTTGATGACCATATTAACTTGCGAAACTTTGACGTTATGTGATGGTTATCTTGCGTTCGAATCCCTCGTTAGATATGGATGAAAAATACGTTTTCCCCCGGCTTCGGGAATGAAAAGACAATATATTTTTAATCAATATTAAATATTAATAACTTATAAACTTCTTAACTTTTTCATGTTCTCTCTCTTTTATTTTATTGCTGAAAATCATGTTTACAATATCATGCTCTTTCAACTATATTCTTTAATAAATAATGTTTTTTCTTATTTTGTGTTAGAATAAAATATTGATATTTGACCATTTTTTTAAATGAATTTATTTTTTATCAGACAATCTATCAAAGGTAGAGAAGTGATCTTGCATCACATTGTAGATATGACATTCATAAATACACACACAAAATTTCATCACAGAATGTTGGATATTTTTTAATTATGTGGGAAATGCTTCTTCACTGCACAGTGAACTGAATTAAAAATAAACTGTAAATAATTTTTTTAATCGTAAAAATATTTTTTTTCATATAGGAGAAGGACAGTGTTTTACATATACTAATTTTCATTATTGTACAGTGGAGGAAAAAAATGTCGAATATTCCCAAAATTTTACTGCTGTAAGCTATACCTAACCCCTTAATACCTTGACTTAAAAAAACCGATCTTCCTCTCGCTCAGTAAAATTGTAATAAATTCTCAAAAAGAAATATCGCAATATTACCAATCTTTACCCTAATCATTGACGATTTCTTAAATATGATGTTTTAGCGTTAAGCTGGATTTGTGATAGTATTTCGCAATTATCCAGTAGACCGACTTTAGACCTACTATACAGGGTGATTCATAAATACCTGTAAAAACTTTGTGGATGTAATGTAGAGGTAAAAATAAAACTAAAATGTTATATACAACTTTTCCCGCAAATCCTTACTTTCAGAGTTATGATGCATAATGCCATATCTTGCCAGGCATCAAAAACATGGGTCAGTAAAGCATTCGACGGTGTCACGTTCGCATACATAGCAACTACGGCAGATGTTTCTTATTCGTAAAACCCACTACAGTTGATTCCGACCTGATAGCACTTTGTTTACTGTACGTAGGTATGTTTAGTTGTAGGGCACCGTTGCAGTTCCTACAGCCACCAAGTCCCGTAGGTACACATTCATTTTGTCGTTAGTTCAGTAGGCTTCAGTTGTGTACGGTAAGATAGATTGTGCAACATTAGTTGCTTGGCCAGCCAGATCACCAGACCTTAGGGATCGTCTGAATGCGCTCGTTTATGCCTCTCAAATTCTGAACCGTAGCATAACTACAGCACTGACATCAAAATAGCTATGAAACAGTTCGGCATGAGTTGAACGGAGTCTGTAAAATTCTAAGATCAGTACATACCTACGTACGGTAAACGAAGTCTTATCAGGTGGAAATCAACTGTACGTAATAGGGGTGTACGAATAACAAACATCTAACGCAGTCGCTATGTAGGCGAGCATTACACGTCCGAAGGCTTTACTTGTCCATGTTTCTTATACCTAGCAAGACAGGACATTTTCCATCATAACTCTGAAAGTAAGAATTTGCGGGAAAAGTTGTATAGAACATTTTAGTTTTAGTTTTACCTCTACGTTACACCCACAAAGTATGTACAGGTATTTATGAATCACCCTGTATAGACTACGCCAGCCGTGGCGAAAATGTAACTCACGAGCACATTGTGGCTCGCAATGATAGCTGTGCATGTCTCTTGCTTCCCCACCCTCACCCTCTCAGTCACTGGAGTCAAACTCCGTTCCATTTGTATTTGTCTCTGACCTGTGAGTGGCGTATCGTCGCAATGTCTCTCTCGAAACCATGTACCTCTACAAAAACGAAAGTTTCAAGTAGGATGGGAGGACGCATTTTTTTGCTGCCAATATGATGAGAATATTAAATGTATGATTTGTTCACAAGTATTACGAGGAAACGGTTGTATAACATAAAACGGCATTATACTACATGTCACTCATTAAACATTAAAAGGTTGTGTTATTATTATTATTATTATTATTATTATTATTATTATTATTATTATTATTATTATTATTATTATTTCGATCCTTTTTCAGCAGATATACGAATAATGCGGTTAGGTCTTCAATTTAAACTCACAGATTTACAATGTAATGTTATAATGAAAGCTAGATGTAAGAACTTGACAAATGTTGAAGTTTTCAAATCTTTGCCAAAAAATAAATATCCGAAGCTTCGTCCTTTCGCTTGCTCTGTTGAAGCCATGTTCGCTACAACTTACGTTTGTGAAAAATTATTTTCAACAATGAAAATAATAAAAACCAAATTTAGATCACGACTGACAGACAAACACTTTCGTGATCAACTACGACTGGCAGTAAGTGACATAATTCCTGATTTTGAAACTCTGTCGCAGAGACATACTGAAGACAGTTAATTTTAGGTTGTGATCATGTGTCCTATGTTTTCTTGTTCTTTTCTTTCTTCGTTACACGTACTAATCATTAGTTTGTAATCTTATACTGTATAAAATTATATTTAAGTGCTTGACGTAAGGAAAATGAAAAAAATCCGTTAATAAGTCAGACAGTTGCTTCACTTCCCCTTCGGGTGTCCGCCTCCCTCCATACGTGCTATGTACGTTGCAGGTTACACAGTGGCTCGGCGCACGATTACATTTTCGCCACGGCTGGACTACGCTGATCATGTCTCGATACACGTCACCCTCATTTCCTAGCAAAATATCAAAACGTTAATTAATAAAACTATATTGGACCCTTGTATTATTGCCGCAACATGTTCCCATGTGCATTGCCGAGTCTGCTTTCTACTCAGTGCGGTTTGACGTCCATTTCCGCGCGCAAGACATGTTCCGCGCAGAGGTACAAGCACGGTACATGTCGCAGCGGTCCTGTCTGCGGATATGTTCATATGTGACCGGTAAAACAGATACCATGTCCAGCGCGTGGGAAGTAGTGGGTGGTTGCTGTATCTGATGACCCCCTCCAGGACGTAATTGAAGCTTCTAGCAAATTCTTAACGAGATAACGCGTGCATATAGATCCAGCGTCTGCTATGAACTTCATCATTATAAAAACAGATGTCTCTGGATACCGAAAAGTCAGGTTTTTGAAGTCTAGATAAAGAATACAGCATTGTGGAAGAATGGAGGGCACTAAAATTTTACAGACGGTATGGTATCGTTGGGGGAGGGCTTTGAGACAAGTTCTTATGCATTTAGACACTGTCATGGGCCCATTGTACTATATATATCTTTTCCCTTTTTCATACCAGGTAACGCGTTCTTATCAGTTTTATCTGCTTAATAGAAACATAGAATATCTTTGCCTTTTTCCCCACTGGACCGCTATTATATTCCTTATTTCAAATAAAGATCTACTAATTTTACGTTAATAATAATTTATTATAATTGATATGCATTATACCCTGATAAATTGTCATGTAGATCAGGAATATGAGCAAAACCGTCCAATAGTTTAGTAGAAATGGCTGTACACAGACAGACTAGTACTACAATTATTATACTTCTTGTAGGCTACATCATTCCCTGATAAATTGACTCGTAGATACTGAATGTGAACAAAATCCGTCCAATAGTTTAGTAGAAATCGCTGTACACAGACAGACTAGTACTAAAATTATTATATTTCATGTACATCATTCTCTGATAAATTGACTCGTAGATACTGAATATGAACAAAATCTGTCCAATAGTTTAGTAGAAATCGCTGTACACAGACAGACTAGTACTAAAATTGTTATATTTCATGTAGCTACATTTCCTGATAAATTGACTCGTAGATACTGAATATGAACAAAATTCGTCCAATAGTTTAGTAGAAATCGCTGTACACAGACAGACTAGTACTAAAATTATTATATTTCATGTACATCATTCCCTGATAAATTGACTCGTAGATACTGAATATGAACAAAATTCATCCAATAGTTTAATAGAAATCGCTGTACACAGACAGACTAGTACTAAAATTATTATATTTCATGTACATCATTCCCTGATAAATTGACTCGTAGATACTGAATATGAACAAAATTCATCCAATAGTTTAGTAGAAATCGCTGTACACAGACAGACTAGTACTAAAATTATTTTATTTCATGTAGGCTACATACTTTCCTGATAAATTGACTCCTAGATACTGAATATGAACAAAATCCGTCCAATAGTTTAGTAAAAATCGCTGTACACTGACAGACTAGTACTAAAATTATTATATTTCATGTAGGCTACATAATAAATTTACTCTTAGATACTGAATATGAACAAAATCCGTCCAATAATTTAGTAGAAATCGCTGTACACAGACAGACTAGTACTAAAATTATTATAGCTCATGTAGGCTACATAATGTTCTGATAAATTTACTCTTAGATACTGAATATGAACAAAATCCGTCCAATAGTTTAGTAGAAATCGCTGTGCACAGACAGACTAGTACTAAAATTATTATATTTCATGTACATCATTCCCTGATAAATTGACTCGTAGATACTGAATATGAACAAAATCCGTCCAATAGTTTAGTAGAAATCGCTGTGCACAGACAGACTAGTACTAAAATTATTATATTCCATGTACATCATTCCCTGATAAATTGACTCGTAGATACTGAATATGAACAAAATCCGTCCAATAGTTTAGTAGAAATCGCTGTGCACAGACAGACTAGTACTAAAATTATTATATTCCATGTACATCATTCCCTGATAAATTGACTCGTAGATACTGAATGTGAACAAAATCCGTCCAATAGTTTAGTAGAAATCGCTGTACACAGACAGACTAGTACTAAAATTATTATATTTCATGTACATTATTCCCTGATAAATTGACTCGTAGATACTGAATATGAACAAAATCCGTCCAATAGTTTAGTATAAATCGCTGTAAACATACAGACTAGTACTAAAATTATTATATTTCATGTACATCATTCCCTGATAAATTGACTCATAGATACTGAATATGAACTAAATCCGCCCAATAATTTAATAGAAATTGCTGTACACAGACAGACTAGTACCAAAATTATTATATTTCATGTACGTCATTCCCTGATAAATTTACTCTTATATACTGAATATGAACAAAATTCGTCCAATAGTTTAGTAGAAATCGCTGTACACAGACAGTCTAGTACTAAAATTATTATATTTCATGTACATCATTCCCTGATAAATTGACTCGTAGATACTGAATATGAACAAAATTCGTCCAATAATTTAGTAGAAATCGCTGTAAATAAGACGAAGAGTATGTCCAAATTTATTAGTTTATTTTTCTGTCGGCCATGCTGAAAATTAATACTTCTGTGAAAAACTGTCGAATCATTTTTGTAGCATAAAAAAACTGTCTTATCATTATTCGTATAATTACAAGGTAAAACTGTATGGAACCGCCTAGAATGTATTTGGATTCCAGGCAGCTTTAATGATAGTATGCTGGGTACAACATAAAACGAGGTTTCCACGAGGCGTGTAAAAACACCTAGCTGCGACATGTGTGTATGTGTGTGTGTGACGTTAACCACATTGTCTTACCTGCACCCTCAAGCTCTAATTAAATTACGGGGAGATAATGAACCCAGTTCTAAGGGCGTTGAAGCTCACCTATGGAACATATCAAAAGAGAAAGTTCAAGACACTTCTAGCATATTTTGTCTCGCGATGGCGGCAAATGTCTCGATAAACTCTGAAACTACTGACCCGTGAACCCAACTTGAATACATAAATGGCCCGCCTATAATGAGAAAATACTTGTGAGTCTCTTAATAATACGTGTTCAATTTTTTACATTCGTTCATTGGGCAGTCTTTCTATGCAAACCCAGCATTCTCCAATAGTTCCTCTTAGTCTCCGCATATAATCCATATATCTTAATGTCGCCTATCATCTAATAACTTTTCTGCCCCGAACTCTTCTCCCGTTCACCATTCCTTTCAGTGCATCCTCCAGTAGATAGTTTCTTCTCAGCCAATGACCCAACCAATTCCTTTTTCTCTTTCTGATCAGTTTCAGCATTATTCTTTCTTCATCCAATCTTTTCAACACAGCTTCATTTCTTATTCTGTTTATCTATTTCACACCACACTCCATTCTTATCCATATCCACATTTCAAACGCTTCTAGTCGCCTCTAGTCATTTTCGTTCCTTCATCCTTGCTATGCGTAATATTCAAACAACTTTATTTCCACACTCATTGATAACTGGACACATGTTTATATGTATTTATTTAGTCCTACCCCTTAAAATATTTACTATTCTTTCTAAATAACTGTATACGAGGTTAAGTTCTTTAACTCTTCGTGCTTTGACTCTTATTTACTTACAAATGGCTTTTAGGGAACCCTCAGGTTCATTGCCATCCACACATAAGCCCTCCATCTGTTCCTATCCTGAGAAAAATTCATCCAGTTCCTACCATCACATCCCATCTATCTCAAATCCATTTTAATATTATCCCCCATCTACGTCTCGGCATTCCCAAAGGTCTTTTTCCCCTCAGGTCTTCCAACTCACACTCTATAGGCATTTCTGGATTCGCCCATACGTGCTACATGCCCTGCCCATCTCAAACGTTTAGATTTAATGTTCCTAATTATGTCTGGTGAAGAATACAATGCGTGCAGTTCTACGTTGTATAACTTTGTCCATTCTCCTGTAACTTCATCCCTTCTAGCCCCAAATATTTTTCTAAGCACCTTATTGTCGAACACCCTTAACCTCTGTTGTCGTCATGGTTGGCGCAGTTGGTATAGCGCTGGCCTTCTATGCCCGAGATTGCGGGTTCCATCTCAGGCCTGGTCGATGGTATTTAAGTGTGCTTAAATGCTACAGGCTGATGTCAGTAGAATTACTGACATGTAAAAGAACTCCTGCCGGACAAAATTCCGGCACACCAGCGACGCTGATATAACCTCTGCAGTTGCGAGCGTCCGTAAATAAAACATAACATTTAACCTCTGTTCCAGATAAATCTCATTCCAAGGCTTATGTTGGAGTTTCATAAAAAACTCCTATTTACGGTGATTGGTTGTTATCCCTTCTCCCAACCCCCAAGCTGGAGGACCACCCCTTATCGGCCGTTCACGACTGGTTATTCAGTATATTCGCAGCTACACTCCATATGCTTTTTGATTTTGGCCGCCGAAAATATATGATCATGATCACCATGTTTCATTGAACACGTTAAATACTCGGAAATGTATCATTGTCTCTGCCAAGAAGATACAAGTCGTAGAATGCCGTGTTTATGCTACAACACTTCTGGGAGTAATGAAATCCTTCATATTTGTTTGCAGACGTCGCAAAGGCGCGAAAAAGCGATCTCTCGGAAAACAAGAGACCCTTTAACCTTGTTTTCTAAGCCCTGGACTAGTATTTGGATCGTTGTGTCACGGAACAAAATTCGTTTGAGGAAATTGGTTGCCAGTTGGTCGGAAACTAGCCTGCCACTCGGAGAAATATCAACATGGACTGACAGTGGATGGCTTGGCCTTGTATCATTTTCAGCACAAGTTTTGTGTTCTTCAACTCAACGGTTAAGTTGGTCAAAATCTTCATCTTTGTCCCACATTAATATCGATCTTAATCTTTGTTTTAATTCCAATTATTATCTTAAAATCTGACCAGAATAATTCGAAAAGTCCACACGTGTGGAGTAACGGTTAGCGCGTCTAGCCGCGAAACCAGGTGGCCCGGGTTCGATTCCCGGTCGGGGCAAGTTACTTGGTTGAGGTTTTTTCCGGGGTTTTCTCTCAACTCAATATGAGCAAATGCTGGGTAACTTTCAGTGTTGGACCCCGGACTCATTTTACCGGCATTATCACCTTCATCTCATTCAGACGCTAAATAACCTGAGATGTTGATAGAGTGTCGTAAAATAACCTACTAAAATAAATCATTTGAAAAACATTATCTTTGCGTCCACAACGGGTTACGAAAAATAGAAATTATTATATATTGCTTTGAACGCCTGGCGCTGTAGTCAATTTGCAAACCTCTTCTGTCTCGCGGAGTGTCTCAGGTTCGGTTTAACGAATATTCGAATTGTTTTTCATTCTTTGTGGCTGGAGGGCAAAGACGGACCACATTGAGCAATGCAGGACTTACAAGAGCCCTTGAAAGAACGCCTTTATCATAGTGTACGTCTACTATTTTTTTTTGATAATTCTTCTCTCACTACAATCAATCAATCAATCATCCGTCGAGTTATTGATTCATTCATGCATGAATTCATTAATTGATTCACGGACTGATTCAGTGATTTATTGATTGGCTCATTCATTCATTCATTCATTCATTCATTCATTCATTCATTCATTCATTCATTCAGGTATTACAGTTGGTATCGTCAAGAATATAACATACTTACTTACTTACTCAAAAATGACTTTTAAGGTTCATTGCCGCCCTCACATAAGCTCGCCATCAGTCCCTATCCTGAGCAAGATTAATCCAGTCTCTATCATCATATCCCACCTCCCTCAAATGCATTTTAATATTATCCTCCCATCTACGTCTCGGCCTTCCCAAAGGTCTTTTTCCCTCCGGCCTCCCAACTAACACTATATGCATTTCTGGATTCGCTTATACGTGCTACATGCCCTACCCATCTCAAACGTCTACTGTTCTCCAACCAGGAGATCAACCGTGTAAGGAATGTGCTTACTATTGCGTCATCTATTGGAGCGAAGTAGATATATAATATTATCGTTATAACGTCAGTTTAAAAAACCATGCGCTCTCCTGCATTTGTCATTTCCTGGATGGAGAGATTAAAAGACCAGGAGATTAACAGTGATCTAATTTTGTAACTAGGGTAGTATAAACATGTGTGTCTCAATGTTATTGTTTGTGCTGTGACAGCGAGCCAATAGAGATACGAGTACCCACGTGTGTGACCTTATGACATCAACATTCATTCACAGCATTACTCCGCTTCGTCTCATCCGGCAGAGACTTTCTCGTGGTTGGAGCACAGTAAGAGTATAACATATTATCTTCTGAAAAATAATTTATTAATGTAATAATGCATCTGCTTAGAGTAATTAAAAGGCATTAACAACTGCTGTTTTAGATATATGCATTTTGAGTTTATAGTGTAAACGTTACAATAGAATGTATGTAGGTTTTTATTACTTGGTTATTTAATGACGCTGTATCAACTACGAGGTTATTTATTGTCGATGAGATTGGTGATAGTGAGATGATATTTGGCGAGATGAGGCCGAGGATTCGCCATAGATTACCTGACATTTGCCTTATGGTTGCAGTTGGGGAAAATCTCAGAAAAAACCCAACCAGTTAATCAGTGGGAATCGAACCTGCGCCGGAGCGCAACTCCGGATCGCTAGGCAAACGTCTTAGCCGACAGAGCTACGCCGGTGACTGTATGTAGGTACTTATTTTCTCTTCTATTTAGTAAGAAATTGTAATTTATTCTGTTCTCGCATTCCTTTGCACACCAGATTTCATATCATGCATTATACTTACTCCCTTTGTTATTACTGGTGCCCATTTCTTCATCTATATGTATGTATTTATTTACACTGCAAGTGGGTAAGCACCCGGTGGCAGTGGTATACACAATAAAATGATAAACAATACACGATACAATTATACAATACACAATACAATATGAATACACAATACAATTTAACACAATAATAATAATAAAACATAAATAAAATACCTAATTTTACAATACAACCTACATAATTTATGTATAGGCCGTACATAAGTTTCAGTAGTCTTTCACTTTACTCTCATCTCACTCACTGTAGTGGCACTATGACGCATTTCACTTTCACTTTAGGACACATTTCACTGACACTATAGAACACATTTCATTGACGCTATAAATTATCACTGATCGGAACTATTCACTGCACTGTAAAACCATAACTTCACTGATTCTCCTCGCTTCACTGATACAACAGTTCAAATAAGTCAAATAATTACACCCTTATGCATACTTATAAACAGAACTACATTTAAGCTAAACATTTCTAGTCTAAGGCCCTCTTACACGCTATTTTTAAATAATTTACAATTTAAACCAAGGAAGTAACTCGTCAGGCTAAATAAATACATGTCACCTTAAAAAATTAAATGTTAAATTTCACCTTAATTTTAATTTGCACTTCATACACAACTTTTTAAGTTATTCTTGAATCTCCTTAAGGAAGGACAGCCCTCAATGACCGCTGCATGTAGGTCATTCCAATCATTTATAGTTCTACCTACATCCGTTTTCTGTTTCCTACATTTGATTTTAAAATCATGATCGTTCATACCATAGTACGTTGGCTTTTCTAACCGAACCGTTATGCTTTCTAACCTAGATGTGCTCTATACAATGATGTTATTCTAGTTTTCCTACGTCTGTTTTCCAAAGTTTCCCAATTAAGTTCTTTTATCGTATCGTTTCCATCTTCTCTTTTACCTTTAACAAATTTAGCTGCCCTATACTGGATTCTTTCTAAGGAATTTATCTTATATATTCTATAGGGATCCCAACATGTAGTTCCGTATTCCATTAACGGTCGCACTAACGTTAGATATGCTATTTCCCTCGATTTGGGGCTAGCCTTTTTCAAGATTCTTATAATAAAGTGAAGTGCCCTCCATACTTTGCCCGTAACATTGTCAACATGCTCTCCCCAAGAAAGTTTGGAGTTTAAATACACTCCTAGGTAGTGTATATGTTATGAATATAACTGTAATAAAGTTTGCAATCGATTGTAGGCCAGTATTAAGCAAATACATTTTTTAAATTACACACGGTAAATTCCCATCAACTGTTACGCCGTTTGTGTACTCAGAAAATGTCAGTGTTCTGTCTAGCCTGCAAAACATCAGGTCAAGTCAGCGGCAAAACGGTCAATGTAGCCTACATGAAATTTCCTACATAAAAAAGTTGTTCTTTTTTTACCTTCCCTACCATCCTTCAAACGTTGTATACGATCTTTTGTATCACCCTGTATATCTGGTAGTCAATTACACTCATCAAGATTTGAAGTCTGGAAAGTGTCGATATCATCGTTCGGCTTACAATACGTTCGGGTATTGAAACATGGCTGAATTTACTTGCAATGTATAGACATAATTGTCAGTGAATGTAGTTGAAGGAGAAATAAGGGTATCAACATTAACGAAGGCTGTACTTTGCACGTGTGTACATCACTCTGAAATACTGTACGTTCAGGAACCACCACGCCTTCAGTAAAGATCCCTCTCAGACCGGGGGATGCTCCGGTTACACCCCCATTTACTCACCGCCTTCTTAACGAGGTATCTGACAGAACTAAACAGTGTTTTGTTTTAATTAGCGTGCACCGACCATAACTGAATATAAATAGCCCTGTGCACAGCGTAATAATACTTGCTAAAGCCTGTCGGAAGCGAAGATGGGTTCTTTTGTTGAAAAAGTTTAAAGGCATCCTGTCTACTATTCTGGATCATTAGCGCATTTTTTAATGTTAGCTACGAGAAGTTAAACAGAGTCAAAATTAATTTTAATGGTCATTATCGCACAATGCAAGAGTAAAATCTATGTGTAAATCCATGTTGCACAAAGGATAGGCTTGTACACGTGTTCAACATCAGAGGAAACGAGACATCTGTAATATCTAGCCTTGTAGTACAAGAGATGTATGTATTGATAGTGTCCTTCCATTACTACCAATAATGTTCATATATAGGGTGGAAAGAAACGTATTATATTAAATTACATGAGTTATAGTATACAGGATGAACCATAAGTAATGTCATTACTGTAGTTTCAGGGGGTTATTCTTTGAGAAATTTCATATAAAAAAAGTGTAATAAAATTTTGCTCCTTTTTGCTTCCTTTTCGAGATAAAAATTGCTTTATATGAAACATTGCACAGCAGGTTTTTGGGAAAAGCATTGATTTGATTCCCAATATGCTCACACGCTTAAATGGTATTGTTATTGCAAGTTATCTTGAACCTTCTGGGCGGGGTCAGAGGGGCAGAGGGAAGGAAGCGCTTAACGCGGGTGGAGCCAACTGAGTTGTTTGCGCATGCTCCGCATCATAATCTCTTGTCAAAAAACATTGTACTATTTCCTTCACTGCGTACCAGTAGTGTTACCATGAAGCAGCAACCACAGGGTAGTTATTATGGTGAAATCACACAACCGCGGAGAAAAAGTAACGCTGTTATCCACAGCGGAGAAAGAGAAATTATCGCAAATATAAAAAAAATTAAGCGTTGCGAGGAGGAAAAATTAAACGTATATATGCTGGAACCTCTTGCTAATATGAGAGAGCGGCTAAATACTCTGGCAAAAGTATTAGTTCCGTGAAGAGAATTAAAAATAATATTGAATTACAACCGAATGAACCTCACACTACTCCGGGAAAGAATAGGTATGTAATGTTTAGAAATTATTGCTATAATAGTTATGTACAATAGTGTGTGTATTGAGACCGACATAATGCATTATTGTTGCAAGTTATTATTTTCTTATAGTTCTACTAAACATATTATTTCATTCCAGAATTAGACTTGTGTGAAGTTGAAGTGGACGACTTCGATCAATATGTTATTCGGGATATAATCGAAGAATTCTGTCGTGTTCAGAAAATAGTACCTACGATTAAGAAGATAATTCCGAATGGATGATGCCATTGACGAAATAATTAATTTTGAAACAAGCGATGATGGCAGCAATGATAGGGATATGGATTATGTATAATTGTAAATTAATGTAAATTCAAATAATAAGCCTGTAAAATATTGTTATAAGAGTATTTACATATTAGCTGAAGGTGTAAGTCATGCAGGCCTATATAATGTGTAGCTAGAAGTAGCTGTAGTAACTCCTCCATTACCGGTCCTCAGCCCGGATGAGAGAGGAGTGTACACACGATTATATTTAAATACTAACTCATTACAGGTTAATTAAAGCTTGCTACGAAGCTATGTTCTCCTCTCAAAACCGGAGTATCGAGAGAAGATGATGTCTGTATTGAACCAAGTTCTATTACAGTAGAGAGGCGTAAAGTGTAAGAACCAACGTTTTCTGAAAAGAGTCACGTTACCCGAGGGAGGGGCATACTTGCCGTGCCGTTACGTTGATGAGTACACGCCGTACCGAGCAGTTCCAAAGACAGACTTAGGGGATGTAAGGTTCAAGATAACTTGCAATGACAGTATATATACGTGAACGACCACAAATATTACCAGAAAATGCAGGTTCTAAATTTCTAAAATTTTATAAGGAAATGAACTCACAATTGGACAAAAATTACAAGGTACCATAACACAAATAGCCTACACTATCATCAATTCACAGCAGTCCAGTCAGCTACCTGCAGTACAGTAGTTATACAGGTACAGTTATCGGAAGTGTTAAGTTGTGTTTTTCAAGATGCCTTATAAATTTTCGACTACAGAATACGCCGATATTGTGTATGTTTATGGTTTGTGCGATGGAAGTTCCTTGCGTGCCGTCGCTGAATATGAACGACGCTTTCCGAACAGAAGGGTACCATATCGAAGAGTATTTACTGTCTCTGGGGTTGGATGAAAGACTTGGTATAGCATAGGAAGGGGGAAACGAGAGAGGCGCTAATCGACTGTATTTTGGATGCGGCATAAAGAACAGTTACGTGCAACTCTCCCGAGCGACCAGCGCGATTCACGCCCGAGCACAATAGTGCATTGAAGCAGAAGGAGGTACCTTTGAAAATGTGCGTAAACATCGACCCCGACGTCTAGAATATTAGGTATCTATCCATACATGAATATAAACTTTAAATTTGTCCGTTATCTGTCTCTAAATGCGAGTGAGTACAATGGAATCTCAGAAGTTTTTGTGAAATCGAAGAGCCATATCGTCGCTTATCTGACAAAGTGACGTAAGCGCCAAAACCAAAAATTTGGAGATACTTCGCCAGCACACTTCGTTGGACCATATCTATATTCTGACGAACTGGCGTACATCCATCTCTAATGGTTACTTGGCAGTGAACATCGTGTTATCGTCGTAAACGCCATTGTTCTTTCATTCTTTTTCAGACGAACTGGCGTATCAGACTCGCAAGTCGCTTACGTCTCTTCGTTAGATATTACCATTTTTAAAATTGGTCGTTACGTCTATGTGTGCAGTGTATTGCTAGGCTCCCTATAATCCATGGATTGCCACGTGATGAACATTTATTTATAAATTCGAGCAAACTAACTATTTCAACATTATTAAGATGTCTAGAGTATGAAATTGGCACAAAAAGAAACAGATTGAATGGACTACAGTCAGAGAAGTCAGAGTGACCAAAGACGACCCTAACTGCGTTTTTGTAAAAACCAGTCATTTGGACGAACATTATGAGCAGCTATCTCTGAAATCACGGAATATTTCTGAAATTTTGAAGCTTCCTCTGCCTCTTCTTAATGTCACCTCTCCAAAGATTTCGGTTGAGAAGTACAACGATTTGCAGCAGCTATGCAAAGGGTCAACACCAGTAATAAGAGATGTTTATAAAACGTTCTACAAGGAACTCCCACATTAATTCTAGGGTACAATAATTATTATTAACCCATGAACATTTTCAATACTTGTTTGTGTTTCTTAAAATTGTTTGTAAACAAATAAATACATTGAATAATTTCAAGGGAAAAATTGTTCCGGGGCCGGGCATCAATCCCGGGACCTCTGTTGAACGTACAAGCGCTCTGCCAACTGAGCTACCCGGGAACTCCACCCGACACCGTCTCAACTTTTCCCTTTATATCCACATAACTCGCGTGGGCTGACGAAACGCCAGAGACCCACATCGAGTGCACACATTCTCTGTGTGACTTGGAATTGTGGTTTTCTGTTAACGTACACAGTAACGTATATCACCCTGTATACAGACTTTAACGTTAAAAAAAACTGTGGATCCTTCTCACGAACCACAGACTGATAACCTCTCAATTACAGGGCTTATATGGAAAATGTTAAAACCGAATTAATGAAATCTGATTAAAATAATTAGAGGTTGTAATATCAAAAGAATTGTGCACGGTCTGACAGGTAGATTTACCGATTCACATTAAATCAAGTGAAATCCGTTTGAATGAATTGGGAAAACGCAAATGGGAGGTGCCAATTAAAAGAGACGCATTGGAGAACTCTTTTTAAATGCAATTCAATCACAGGAAAAAACTAGTAGCTGCTCGTTGCAGTTGGATGTGTCGAATTGGAATGCAGGGTTATGTTCACCTTCATTTCAGATTTCCAATCACAAATATCACTTGAATTACAAAGAGTGGCAATAGAAACCCGTTATAGAAAATATATTATTCAAAAGGGCTGCAGAATGTAAGCTGAAAATACAGTAATTATCTCTTATGACTAAAAGGCAATTTTTTTTTACGTGAAACACCTATGTTCGAAGTACAAGGGAGAAACATTGTAACGTTTTGATATGAAAAGTTTACTGTCACGTCACCCGTAGTACCATGAATGAATGGGGAAATGGGAGGAGAAACGTTTAAAAGATACTCGAAAACGTGTCCTTGCAAGGAAAATTGGGGTGGAGAGAAAATGCCTATGTGGGCTCCAAACCTGTTGTCCAATTATCTCACTCCAATTTTTGCTGTTTCATATGAATGAATGGGGAAATATGATGAGAAACATTGAAAAGGTACTCGAAAACGCGTCCTTGCAAGGGTAAATTTGGGTGGAGAGAAAATTCCTGTGTGAGCTCCAAGCATGTTGACCACTTGTCTCACTCCGATTTTCGCTCTTCTATACGAATGAATGGGGAAATGGGACAAACATTTCAAAGATACTCGAAAACGCGTCTTTGCAAGGGTAAATTGGGGTGGAGAGAAAATTCTTATCTGAGCTCCAAGCATGTTGACCACTTGTCTCATTCCGATTTTCGCTCTTCTATACGAATGAGTGGGGAAATAGGACAAACATTTAAAAGATACTCGAAAATGCGTCCTTGCAAAGGTAAATTGGGGTGGAGAGAAAATTCCTATGTGAGCTGCAAGCATGTTGACCATTTGTCTCACTCCGATTTTCGCTCTTCCATGCGAATGAATGGGGAAATAGGACAAACATTTAAAAGATATTCGAAAATGCGTCCTTGCATAGGTAAATTGGGGTGGAGAGAAAATTCCTATGTTAGCTCCAAGCATGTTGACCACTTGTCTCACTCCGATTTTCGCTCTTTTAGACGAATGCATGGGGAAATAGGACAAACATTTAAAAGATATTCAAAAATGCGTCCTTGCAAAGGTAAATTGGGGTGGAGAGAAAATTCCTATGTTAGCTCCAAGCATGTTGACCACTTGTCTCACTCCGATTTTCGCTCTTCCATGCGAATGAATGGGGAAATAGGACAAACATTTAAAAGATATTCGAAAATGCGTCCTTGCAAAGGTAAATTGGGGTGGAGAGAAAATTCCTATGTTAGCTCCAAGCATGTTGACCACTTGTCTCACTCCGATTTTCGCTCTTCTATACGAATGAATGGGGAAATAGGACAAACATTTAAAAGATATTCAAAAATGCTTCCTTGCAAAGGTAAATTGGGGTGGAGAGAAAATTCCTATGTTAGCTCCAAGCATGTTGACCACTTGTCTCACTCCGATTTTCGCTCTTCTATACGAATGAATGGGGAAATAGGACAAACATTTAAAAGATACTCGAAAATGCGTCCTTGCAAGGGTAAATTGGGGTGGAGAGAAAATTCCTATGTTAGCTCCAAGCATGTTGACCACTTGTCTCACTCCGATTTTCGCTCTTCTATACGAATGGACAAACATTTAAAAGATACTCGAAAATGCGTCCTTGCAAGGGTAAATTGGGGTGGAGAGAAAATTCCTATGTTAGCTCCAAGCATGTTGACCACTTGTCTCACTCCGATTTTCGCTCTTCTATACGAATGAATGGGGAAATAGGACACACATTTAAAAAATACGCGAAAACGCATCCTTGCAAGGGTAAATTGGGGTGGAGAGAAAATTCCTATGTGAGCTCCAAGCATGTTGACCACTTGTCGCACTCCGATTTTCGCTCTTCTATACGAATGAATGGGGAAATAGGACACACATTTAAAAAATATGCGAAAACGCATCCTTGCAAGGGTACATTGGGGTGGAGAGAAAATTACTATGTGAGCTCCAAGCATGTCGACCACTTGTCTCACTCCGATTTTCGCTCTTCTATACGAATGATTGGGGAAATAGGACACACGTTTAAAAAATACGCGAAAACGCATCCTTGCAAGGGTAAATTGGGTGGAGAGAAAATTTCTATGTGACCTCCAAGCATGTTGACCACTTGTCGCACTCCGATTTTCTCTCTTCCATATGAACTCATGGGGAAATAGGACAAACATTTAAAAGATTACCGAAAACGTGTCCTTGAAAGGAAAATTGGTGTGGAGAGAAAATTCCTATGTCAGCTCAAGCCTGTCGGCCACTCGTCTCACTCCGATTTTCGTCATTCCATATGAAATAATATTAATAATAGGTGAGAAACGCCAAAAATGTCAAAAGCCTGCACAACGAGTGGAGAAACAAAACAACCTGCGTCTGTTCTCCTTGTAAAATTTCTACCCTCCTTTGATCATTTTCCCATCACTTCGTTACATTTATCTGATAGCCTCCTACTTTTCCAACTTCAAAATATCCATCCAAATCTCCCTCCGTCATTTTCCGTTTATCAACTGTTCCTGAATGAATAGTCCCGCAACGAACGTAGTTCGTTCACCAACTTCAACAATACAATCGGACCAGTTCATTTTGAGCATATTTTAGGGGTGTTCAATATGTAGGGCTACATGTTAATATTCATTTATTAAAAATAATGAAATTCGACATAATATGGAACAAATTTTATACAGGGACATCATTTTATTTTTACTAACATTTTTAATATTAACCTGGCTATACGTTTAGAGAACCGGAAAACCCGTTCGCTACGCTGGAGTTCGATGATACTGGCGTAAAACACAAACACATCACTTTACTAGGTATAGGAGGGAAGGAACGTACTTCATCCATTTACGTAAACTAGGAAATATCGCGATTTTGAGTTCGATAATTTTCATTAGGATTTTTATTTAATCAAAATGCAGTACTGTATTAAGAATGAGTGTTTTTACTCACGAACTGAGCTATCCATGCGAACGTGTTCATTATGTAGTGTATATTATACTGTCTACAGCACATTAGCGTACAATATAGAGAATAATGAAGTTCAATTGAAAAATGATCATAAAATGGGTATTTAAACACATTTTTGAAGATGGTAGCCATTCATTTCGATAGCCTACAGGCTTCAGTTCTTTTGTGCATATTATCGCACTATAGACTATTGCATCTAATTCCAATTACCAGTTTCGTGAAGTACATTAAAAAATTCAGGTACAATAAAAATTGAAGTAAAAATAAAATGATGTCCCTGTACATTCCAATAATTAAAGTCCATACCTCTGCAGTAACTGTTAGCGCGTCTTGCCGCGAAACCAGGTGGCCCCGGTTCGAATCCCGCTGGGGAGAAATTACTTGGTTGAGGTTTTTTCCGGGGTTTCCCCTCAACTCAATTTGAGCAAATACTGGGTAACTTTCGGTGCTGGACCCCGGATTCATTTCACCGGCAATATCACCTTCATCTCATTCACACGCTAAATAACCCGAGATGCTGATACAGCATCTTAAAATAACCTACTACAGAAACAAGAATTAAATATCTTTTACGAATTCGTTTCGAAATTCCAATCTCAAATCATACGTAAAACCCATTTTCAATCATTATAACTACAGGTATATCAAAAGTCCGGTAACACTTTCAATATTTTATTACACAAAAACTACTAATGATAGCACTTTCAAACACACGTCAGTTTAAAGTCAAACTCTCAAAGTTCTGTTTACACCTTACAGAGATTCAATGTGTGAACCACGAGTGACTCGGCAGATGTCCAAACGATAATCAAACTCTTCCCATACCCTTTTCAACATATCCTCTGTGACCGTGGCGGCAGCTTCTCGAATTCTGGTTTTTAGTTCCTCTAAATCACGTGGAAAAGGCGGTACAAACACACGGTCCTTTAGGTACCCCCAGAGAAAAAAAAAAGTCACATCCAGTCATATCGGGTAACCTTGGTGGCCATGTCATGAAGCATCTGTCCCTTACTCCACCACGTCCTATCCAAGGATCAGACATCTCCGTATTCAGGTAAGCACGAACAGCATTGTGGAAATGTGGCGGAGTCCCATCTTTCTGAAAGATGAAATCATCGAGATCTTGTCTAAGTTAAGGCACCAACCATTGCTCCAACATGTCCAGATATGAATGTCCAGTCACAGTAGCCTCAATGAAGAAGAAAGGTCCGTACAGTTTTCGTTGTGACAACGCGCAGAAAACATTAACTTTTGGTGAATCACGCTGATGTTCAATGATTCTGTGAGGTTTCTGTGTACCCCAAACACGACAGTTGTGCTTGTTAATTTTCCCACTCGTATGGAATGTCGCTTCGTCGCTGAAAATTAAGCGGCTGAATAACTTTGAGAGTTTGACTTTAAACTGACGTGTGTTTGAAAGTGCTATCATTAGTAGTTTTTGTGTAATAGAATATTGAAAGTGTTACCGGACTTTTGATATGCCCTGTATTTTGATGTTGGAGATTTACGGTAGACACTCTGTATTTATGTAATCCTTAGATCTATACTTAGCCTAAACTAAGAATTGCGTACCATGAATAAAAGAAGTTTCATTCAATCCAATGGATTTTATAAGTTCCCTTTCACTGTTCCAATTTCAGACTGTTAAGCGATACAAATTTTCAAATTCGACTCTCTGTGGGAGCGTTAACTCCTCGAGGTCCAGAGCAGCTGGAAACTCCAAGTAAACAACCAACATCGTCGCCTGGAACTGACGGTCACAACTGACAGTCCTGACTCTATTAATTACATCATGTAAATTTCCGCAATACTGTCCCACCACCAACATCCATCACCCCTGCAAGTCATTCTGTTTTTTCCTTCGAGATGAGAAACTTGGGGGAGAAACTTCACCCCGATGTAGATGTCCCCGGGTTGAGGGGAGAACATGAGGGTGGCTGAGGGGCTGGATAAGGAGACATCATCACAATTGGCCATTGTTGCCAGGAGGTCGAGAATTCTAAACCCGGTAAATATGGTACTGGTTTAACGCAAATATTTAAAGAAAATGTATCCAGGATTATTAAAGTCACGGTCTATTACAAAAACGTACAATATAGATGATGGTGACGGCAGTGAATTAAGTGATGTCCACCGCTGTGGAGTAACATTTAGCATGTCTGACTATGAAACGAGCGGGCCCGAGTTCAAATCCTGGTTGAGACAAGTTAACTGATTGAGATTTTTCCGGGGTTTTTTCCTCAAAACATTAAGAGAAAATATTAATAATAATAATAATAATAATAATAATAATAATAATACTTACTTTCTTGCTTACTTACTGTCTTTTAAGGAACCCGGAGGTTCATTGCCGCCCTCACATAAGCCCGCCATAAGTCCCTATCCTGAGCAACATCAATCCAGTCTCTATCATCATATCCCACCTCCCTTAAATCCATTTTAATATTATCTTCCCATCTACGTCTCGGCCTCCCCAAAGGTCTTTTTCCTTCGGGCCTCCCAACTAACACTCTATAAATAATAATAATAATAATAATAATAATAATAATAATAATAATAATAATAATACTTACTGTCTTTTAAGGAACCCGGAGGTTCATTGCCGCCCTCACATAAGCCCGCCATAAGTCCCTATCCTGAGCAAGATCAATCCAATCTCTATCATCATATCCCATCTCCCTAAAATCCATTTTAATATTATCTTCCCCATCTACGTCTCGGCCTCCCCAAAGGTCTTTTTCCTTCCGGCCTCCCAACTAACACTCTATAAATAATAATAATAATAATAATAATAATAATAATAATAATAATAATAATAATAATAATAATAATAATAATAATAATACTTATTTACTGGCTTTTAAGAATCCCGGAGGTTCATTGCCGCCCTCACATAAGTCCGCCATAAGTCCCTATACTGAGCAGAATCAATCCAGTCTCTATTATCATATCCCACCTCCCTCAAATTCTTTTTAATATTATCTTCCCATCTACGTCTCGGCCTCCCCAAAGGTCTTTTTCCCCCCGGCCTCCCAACTAACACTCTATAAATAATAATAATAATAATAATAATAATAATAATAATAATACTTTATTGTCAGAACAAAGGTACATATTGATTTTTTCTTATATAAGAACTCTCTAGCACCCCCAGAAAGAGTAAGTTACATACTCGTGCTCAGGGAGCATTCCACATAAGTTAATGTTAAGACATGTTATTGAATAACAGAGTAAAAAGTAATAAAAAAAGTAAAACACATATCACAATAATTGAACTTTAAATTTTCTCTGTTAACAGCAACTTTTAATAGATTTTTTGAAATAAGGAGCATTAGCAAATCGTATGTTTGGTAATTTATCTATTATCATATTATAAAGCCTTGGACCGAAGTTGCTAATGTGATTATATGCTACAGTTGTAGTACATTTAGGAACTGTCAAGCATATGTTGTCTGATCTTTTGGTTTTATATTTATGTGAATATAAATTAAATATGTTTCGGTTTTTATGTACGAAATTCAGTAATACATTGTTATAAATTTGATGGAAGTCAAATACTTTAAATTCTGAATACAGCAGCTCTGAAGATAATCAAGAGGTTTATTAAGGCAAATTTTGATTATTCTTTTCTGTAGCAGAGTTATTGGCACGTAGATGGGAAGATAATATTAAAATGGATTTGCATTAGGTGGGATACGATGATAGAGACTGGATTAATCTTGCTCAGGATAGGGACCGATGGCGGGCTTATGTGAGGGCGGCAATGAACCTCCGGGTTCCTTAAAAGACAGTAAGTAAACATAGTTATTGGCATGAGGGGGGGTACTATAAGCACTACCCCATCCTATAATGCCGTATTGTAATATAACTAGATAAATCAATCGTAAAGTATGGACACTCAAGTAATTTCATAGGATGACAAAATAGTGAATAATTATGGTAATGCTGGGTAACTTTCGGCGCTGAACCCTGGACTCATTTCGCTGGAATTATCGCCATCTGACTCAGATGCTAGATAGCCATAACAGTTGATAAAGCGTCGTAGAGCCGGAGATAATTTTTCTCCGCTCCACCCATTCTTCATCATAAAAATTGGAGACAAGAACGTGAAAAAAAGACAAAAACTAACATAAATACAAGACACAAATGAAAAATGGAAAAAAAGAAAGAAAAATATATATTACATAAATAGAACTCAATAAAAAAAAAAGCGACGAGCACATTGTATTTTAGAAGCGAAGATGATAATGGAGAAAATGAAATCAGAGATGTGTTTAAACTAATCTGGATTTAAGTGAAATGCTAATGGTTTGAGCAATGTTCGAAAAGGTCTTCAGCAATAGATGTTCAGGAATTGATTTCAAAGAGTTGTACAATTCATCTAACTTAACAAGTTGACTGAACATTTTCTTCTAATTGATTTATACAATTCCATCGCATACTGTGAATTGTGAGCGAGGATTTAGTTGCAAGACTCTTGTAAAAACTGGAATTAGAAACTGCCTTTCAGTAAAAAGAGTTAGCACTCTGCTAACAATAAATCTTGAAGGGCCTACTAGTGAAGAATTTCAATGTTTAGAGTGCCCATAAAATAACGTACTTTAATGTGATTTAAATTGAGCAGTAATTTATTCTAAACATACCTATGTCTAATGGACCACACCTTTAGTTAGCACGTCTAGCCGCGAAACCAGGTGGCCCGGGTTCGATTCCCGGTCGGGGCAAGTTACCTGGTTGAGGTTTTTTCCGGGGTTTTCCCTCAACCCAATATGAGCAAATGCTGGGTAACTTTCGGTGTTGGACCCCGGACTCATTTCACCGGCATTGTCACCTTCATCTCATTCAGACGCTAAATAACCTAGATGTTGATAAAGCGTCGTAAAATAACCTACCAAAAAAAAAGTCCAATGATTTACTTACATATCTAGAGTGTGATAACATGGATTCAAAGTAATAAAACTCCAAGAAACAAATTACATAATTTGGTTTCAGAAGAAACCCCTATTAATTTTATTTTAATTTAGTAGGTTATTTTACGACGCTTTGTCACATCTTAGGTTATTTAGCGTCTGAATGAGGTGAAGGTGATAATGCCGGTGAGATGAGTCCGTGTTCCAGTACAGAAAGTTACCCAGCACTTGCTCATGTTGGGTTGAGGGGAAAACCCCGGTCAAAACCTCAACCAGGTAACTTGCCACGACGAGAAATTGAACTCGGAACACCTGGTTTCACGGCCAGACGCGCTAACCGTTATTCCACTGGAGTGGACTATTAATTATATATTTTATATTTTTTGTTCAATTATTTAGAATATTGCACAAGTTTTGCAAAATTTTCGCACATATATAATTTTTCATTTGTCCATTTTTGCGACAGTTATTTATTTTCTAGCTTAAACCCTGTTGTGATGGTGCTTGATGTGATACTAGTTAATACTATGGTTAGAGTGATCTATTATTGTGATGGATCAGTGAAAATAGTGATCATGAAGATAGTAATATCCCGATATTAAGCTATGGTGCAATGGGAACCGAATTATTGCAAGAAGTATGTCCTCCGTCCTTAATTCTCACACACCGACATCGAACCCTGGTCTCATTTCGTGAGAAGACGACAGCTGCATGTCTGGGTTTCTGCCTCCTTTATTTGTTAATGTTATCACAGCCGCTTCGTCCATCACAAATCTCGTGGGATATTCCAGGAACTGAACCCAGATTCCACTTATAAAGAATCCGTCAGCTGACACGAGGTACAGATGGTCTTGTTCCGTGGCAGTATTAACGCTGCCGGACACAACTTGTTAATTACGTCATGTAAACCTCGAAGTTACGTTCCAAGTGCCAAATCTCAAAACCTTATTCCTTTGCTGTGGTCGTACCAGAGAATCAGTCCTATTCCGAGGCTTATTGTAGGGATTCGTAACAAGCTGTTCTTTTACGGTGATGGGTTGTTAGCCCTTCGCCCAACCCCCAAGCGGTATTCCCAAGAAACTAGTTCGATTAATTAAAATGTGTCTCAGTGAAACATACAGCAGAGTCCGTATAGGTCAGTTTCTATCTGATGCTTTTCCAATTCATTGCGGGCTAAAGCAGGGAGATGCACTATCACCTTTACTTTTTAACTTCGCTTTAGAATATGCCATTAGGAAAGTTCAGGCTAACAGGCAGGGTTTGGAATTGAACGGGTTACATCAGCTTCTTGTCTATGCGGATGACGTGAATATGTTAGGAGAAAATACACAAACGATTAGGGAAAACACGGGAATTTTATTGGAAGAAAGTAAAGCGATCGGTTTGGAAGTAAATCCCGAAAAGACAAAGTTTATGATTATGTCTTGTGACCAGAATATTGTACGAAATGGAAATATAAAAATTGGAGAATTATCCTTCGAAGGGGTGGAAAAATTCAAATATCTTGGAGTAACAGTAACAAATATAAATGACGCTCAGGAGGAAATTAAACGCAGAATAAATACGGAAAATGCCTGTTATTATTCGGTTGAGAAGCTTTTATCATCTAGTCTGCTGTCAAAAAATCTGAAAGTTAGAATTTATAAAACAGTTATATTACCGGTTGTTCTGTATGGTTGTGAAACTTGGACTCTCACTCTGAGAGAGGAACATAGGTTAAGGGTGTTTGAGAATAAGGTGCTTAGGAAAATATTTCGGGCTAAGCGGGATGAACTTACAGGACAATGGAGAAAGTTACACAACACAGAACTGCACGCATTGTATTCTTCACCTGACATAATTAGGAACATTAAATCCAGACGTTTGAGATGGGCAGGGCATGTAGCACGTATGGGCGAATCCAGAAATGCATATAGAGTGTTAGTTGGGAGACCGGAGGGAAAAAGACCTTTAGGGAGGCCGAGACGTAGATGGGGGGATAATATTAAAATGGATTTGAGGGAGGTGGGATATGATGATAGAGACTGGATTAATCTTGCACATGTTAGGGACCGATGGCGGGCTTATGTAAGGGCGGCAATGAACCTTCGGGTTCCTTAAAAGCCATTTGTAAGTAAGTAAGTAAGTAAGTAAGTAAGTAAGTAAACCTCGAAGTGTAGTATGGAAGTTCTACAGCAGTCAACCCCTGAACGCAGCTTCTCTTCCGTCCATCACGTCATCAACCCTAAAGTCATAGTTCTTTTTTCCCCGAGATGGGAAACTCGAGGGGAGAAACTTCCACTCCGTTGTCGCGGGGTTGAGGAAGGAAGGGCACATAGGACGCTGGGAATGGGGTGGTTGCAGTAGGGGGTGGGAATAGAGAGACGCCATACTACTGCAGGCCTAGGACGTGACCAGGGTCCCGGAACATCTCCCATATAAACGTGAGCCAATCAAAACACATTTACACGATTTACAGTCTGCCGAACCCGTGGGACAGATGTGCCTTTAAGGTGTGAAAATATAGGCAACATAATCCAGACCGAGATCCTCGTAACCGGGGTCAGGCGATGTATCTGATTTTATAGTCTGTGTTTGAAGAACAGGCTGAAGATAAAACAGACCAAGTGCGACATTGCAATACGAACTAAATTCGACAAACTACAATAACATAATTCAAGAACAACCTATAAACAGATAGTGTGAGTTCAGTCCATTTTTAACCCACAACACAATGAAATAGCAATGTAAATCCTTATATAACTAACTTTTAAAAACTAGGTACATAAAACCCCTAATAAATATTATAGATGTTGTTTTAAAAGTAATAGTCAATAATTCACAGATAAAAAATACAAACTGAAGGAAGCAAAAAAGCTTCAATAAACATTGGTCTGCAAATTAATCGTTCACGCGATAGCCCCTTAGGAGAGGAGGGCTCGTATCGTGGCCTCCTATGTCACCGGATTTAATTCAGATTAGATTTCTCCGTTTGCGGTTATGTGAAAACCCTGGTTTACACTTCGGAGATCAACACACTTCAGAAATAGCGGTTTCGGATTGAACGTTGTCTTTCAGATTATAAGAAGGGATGCCAATAAATTATACAGGGTGTTATAAAAGTAATAGTCAATAATTCACAGATAAAAATACAAACTGAAGGAAGCAAGAAAGCTTCAATAAACATTGGTCTGTAAATTAACCCTTCATGCGATAGCCCCTTAGCAGAGGAGGAATCGTATCGTGGCCTCCTATGTCACCGGATTTAAATCCGATTAGATTTCTCTATTAGCGGTCATGTAAGAACGCTGGTTTACATTTCTGAGATCAACACACTTCAGGAATTACGGTTTCGGATTGAACGTTGTCTTTCAGCTAATTAGGAGAAACGCCAATAAATTATACAGGGTGTTTTAAAAGTAATAGGCAATAATTCAAAGATGAAATGTACAAACTGAAGGAAGCAAAAAAGCTTCAATAAACATTGGTTTGCAAATTAACCGTTCATACGATATTCCATTAGCAGAGAAAGGCTGTACCGTGGCCTCCTATGTCACCGGACTTAAATCCGATTAGATTTCTCTATTAGCGGTCATGTAAGAACGCTGGTTTACACTTCTGAGATCAACACACTTCAGGAATTACGGTTTCGGATTGAATGTTGTCTTTCAGCTAATTAGGAGAAACGCCAATAAATTATACAGGGTGTTTTAAAAGTAATAGCCAATAATTCACAGATGAAAAGTACAAACTGAAGGCAGCAAAAAAGCTTCAATAAACATTGGTTTGCAAATTAACCGTTCATACGATATTCCCTTAGCAGAGAAAGGCTGTACCGTGGCCTCCTATGTCACCGGACTTAAATCCGATTAGATTTGTCTGTTTGCGGTCATGGAAAAACCCTGGTTTACACTTCTGAGTTCAACACATTTCAGGAATTGCGGTTTCGGGTTGAACATACCTTTCAGAAAATAAGCCATGATCGCGGAGTGCCCTAGAGGATTCGCAGCTGACTACAGAGAAGCACCCAACGTTGTGTTCAGATGCACATTAAAATAACTTACATAATTAGTTTTTAATTTCTGTCTCAAATATCTTCTTGTATTTTCATTGTTGTCCTAATATTAAACGCATGACATTATCGCGTTCTTCGATATTTAGAATTATTACTCGATGATTAGGCAGTCTAAGAACACACATTGGGGGATGGCCATACAAAGAATGACACGTGGCCAGTTCATTGACGCAGGGATTGAAGCGAATGTGTGAGCTGAAGATAGATCTCTGGTCCACTTCTGACGTGAAAATCGCATTCACTGCGTTTCTATAGTGACAATACTACATAGAAGGCTGTCGACATCGAGGAAAACAGTTGACAACTAGATTTATAAAATGTATGAACTCATAAAGCCTGTTCGTGAAACAGAATCTATACTAATAATAAATCTGTAGCCGAAATTTTTCTGGTAATTTTCGATTTTCCAAAAATAATTGGTGTTAACATGTATAATTAACCATCCTGAAACCGAAAATCGCTTTTTTGAAAATTTTGTTTGTATGTCTGTCTGTCTGTCTGGATGTTTGTTACCTTTTCACGCGATAATGGCTGAACCGATTTATATGAAAATTGGAATATAAATTAAGTTCGTTGTAACTTAGATTTTAGGCTATATGACATTCAAAATACTTTATTTAAAAGGGGGTTATAAGGGGGCCTGAATTAAATAAATCGAAATAACTCCCTTATTATTACTTTTCGTGGGAAATGTTACATAAGAAAAGTTTCTTTAAAAATGATTTCCGATAATTTTTATTCTATGCAAAATTTTGATAGGACTGATATTTAAGGATATACAAGACTTTTAAAATAACAATACAATACATTTTCACTGCCAACTCAGATTATAGCGTTGTTGTTCCTGCAGTAACTCCTATGTGCAAAATAAAAATTTTTGAGTAGGAAGAAAAACCACATTTATTCATTCCATGGCAATGGTACATTGGAGATCGTGAATTCTTACATTTTCGAAAGAAAGAAATATAATTACATATCACTATATATGTTGTATCACTATTTAAGTTATTTGAAGGGTTCAGAACCATATTGGGCCAAGCGCCATTTACTGAAGACGTAGAAAGCAAGGGTTAAAATTAAGTTATTACCATAATTCAATGGAAACTTATAGCAAGTAAAATAAAGCATACACATTAAATCTAAATGATGTCAATGTTCATTAAACTATGGTTGCATGTAATAAAAATTAAGAAACATGTTAAAGGAATTGTCATTGCACCAAATGAGTGTCTCTGGACCAAAATGACCACATTTTAATTATTTAAATACAATTTAAATTAAGTAACATATTAAACGATTTATCCTTCTATCAAACACGAATGTTCTCTGGATCAAATGACCTATTTTAATTATGTAATTACTTTATATTTATTTCTAACGGGTGCAGCGGAGCGCACGGGTACGGCTAGTGTATTAATAAATTATTTTGTCAATAATTCTCAAAGTTTTGCAAGTAATTTTGTTCTGAATTTATTTCTCAAAACTGAAGTATTCGGAAGCCGAAATTTTATTAATATTATTTCTTCTACCAACACCACTACCATTGCAACAGTTTTCTTCAGTATCGCTTCTTTTCTCACCATTATCAGAGACACCATTTCCTACATAACTGCAACAACTATTACATTTATTTACAATAGATGATTTTTTTTCTTCACAGAAATATCTTTCTACCACCATCTTCTTATCTTCTTGAACGCCATTACCTCTTCCACAGCTTCCCCTTGAGCACAAACACGCATTTGTTCTAAAAGTTGTAGGGAAAGTCCTTTTGGGGAGTTATTTATGTATAAAACATAATATTTTCTCCCCTAATGTCCTGATTATTTTTATTTATTCTCAGTAAACGGTGGCGGATCCAGTTCTGGAACTTTTGAGAGTGGTTTTAAAAGAAACTCAGAAAACTTGCACTAGACAATTCAAT